>NC_077237.1:68303022-68360522 GCF_947179165.1 Solanum dulcamara
TGATACCTTGATCGAGTATATCATATGGCTTTACACTATCTAGGAATGTAGTTCCTAATAGAATTTCTAAAGTATCATTATTTCCTTCTGGTTCAACTAGTAATCTTATAGGTATAGTGTTATCTCCGAATTTTAAAATAGTTTCTATCATGTCTACTATTTCATGTCTTTTTCCATTGAAATCAGTATAAATATGTTTATCTTTTAATCTATACTGTTGAAGGTGGTTACACAGCCTATAGTTGATGTAATTTCTACTGCACCTGTATCTACTAGGATGTTTATAGGAATGAATCTTATTCCATTAAAATATTCTCTTTTTATTTTATAATTTTTTATTTCATCATTTTTTGCTTCTAAGATAGGTTGTATAACTCTTTCTGATTGTGTTTTTCTTATCAATGCAGATGGGTTTATAACTCGAGTTTCATCAAAAGATAATCGAGATGTTGAATCTTGCTGATTATACAAGGGTTTAGATTGTAAATCTAAGTCTAATGGCGTATCTTCTATTTCTTGTATCTTGGCTATGCTAGACATTTGTATTTGACTGACTTCTTCAAATAAATAGAAATAATCGATTATATCTTTTATAGCAAAGCAATCTGAATGATGAGTATTTAAAATTGCATATAAAATAACATAAGTTATCGAATATGGTTTATTGTTTTTATGAAAGAATTCTTTTCTTTTAAAATCTTGTATTAAGCTTAGAGTTTTATCAAAATCTCTATCCCAAAGATGGTATGAAATTCTTGGATATATATTGAGCTTAATCTTTCCATATTGTAGATTTCCTCGTAAGATTCCTAAACAGGCCTCTTTCTTTTTTTATTATCATGTTATCTATAATAGCCAAATCTATTGGGGTATCTAACCCTTCTTTAAATGTAGATTTTATTATTATCTGGATAGCTCCTATATGTATCAATCCAAGTGTATTTCAAATTTCTATATTTATTTTTTGTAATTTATCTTAAATATCTTTTTTAGATAATAACGGTATCATTACTTTATTAGAAGTAATCAAAACTTCTAAAGCTCTTTCTTGGATATTTAATCCATAAAATAAATGATGTTTTCTTTTTCTTATATTTTCTGTTAATCTTTTTGTAATAAAAGGGACTCTTACATCCAATCATTATAGGCATTTTAACATTATCACAACACAAGCTTATTTTCTTCCTTAGTCCTTTTGTTGCTTTAGCTAATATGACGTCTGCACACCATGTACTAAGCTTATCTTTTAAATGAGTTATTCTTTTTCTAAAGTATCAGTTGTACCGGGATTATAAGTATCTATTAAATTTTTACCCAAGGGTCTGGGATTTTAGTAAAAAATATTGATAAATACATTTCTGTATTTTTACTCTGTTATAAATATAGTAATAATAATCTTGAAAGATACAAATATATTTATCTATTTCACACATATCACATAATTGTAATCGTAACAAAGTAATTTCGTATTTTTTAATCGTTGCAGGGTCTTTTAAAATATAACCTTCTCTGATAAATTCTAATCTTATAGCTTCTGTAGCCCTTGTAATTAAATCAGCAATATTATCATAGATACCAAAAATATCATTGCTAGTGGCATCACTTAAGTTTTGTCAAAATCTTAGCACACTATTTAATAGAATTCGTTCTATAAAATATTTAGTGGTGTCATAATCTATTTTGTTTACTATTACTGTTATCCTTAAGGAAGTTTCTCATTTATCTATGGCTTCTTCAGTATTATTGATACAATCTAAATCTAGATATATTTCAAACGGATTAATCGCTTCACTTTTCATTGATCCTATGGATGTATGACTATCTGTTGATCTTAACACAGAGTTTATACCTGCATAAGCCCTGGTGGATTTATTAAAATTTATTCGGCTAGTTTCAGCCAGAGTAGGGAGCTCAGTAATATTAGGATTAAAATCTACTTCTTCTTCTTTGATTGTATCCATTTTTAAGTTTATCATAACCCCTTCATTTTTTAACTTGGTCTCTTTTATATTTATTATAAGATTATCTATTTCAGAATTTTCTGAGTCAGAGCTTACCATTTTAAATTGTTTCCTCCATGTCACCACCCGAATCTGGATGTGATGACACTCATCTCAACCCACCGAGACAAGTCAGCCTAAAACTCAATGGAAAGTAGATACAGAAGAAAAAGAAATGAATTAAAATTTAACTTAATTGAAAACACATAAAACAAATTCAACTCCCCCAAGATTGGTTGTCACGTGTATAAGCCACTAATATATTACCGAAGTATGAAAAGAAATACAGTCACAATGTCTTTGTCTCTCGAATAGGACTAAAACATAATAAAAAAGTAAGAGGTATCCGCTAGATGGATGTAACAGCTACCTCAATACTTGAGATGATAGCTCGAAAATGGTAGGAAATACTAGGAGATCAAGCAGGTCCGACCTCACAACCTACACAAGTGTATAAGCAAAGGGTGAGTACCAAACAACACGGTACTCAACAAGTGAATAACTAAAACTAAACAAAGCTCAATAGGTACAAGTATTCCTTTCATCCCAACCAAACGTCTGTTGACACCCAATTTTGTCTCTCTGTACTCAAAATTAACGTCTTAAACTGTTGACACCCAATTTTGGCTCTCTATACTCAAAATTAACATCTTAAGACGTCTTGATTGTTAAAGAACACAAAATATAATATTTTACACTTTTTTTTAGTTTTAATTTTTTATTTATTATTATTAATAATTATCCTTATTTTTAGCATTTTCGTGATTTTTTCCTTTAAATAATTTATGGATAAACATTCTTAATTTCGTAAATAATAAGATTCTTATCAATTTATTTTCATTATAAATTTTAATAGTCACACTATTTTTTACAGTCATCTTCAAACGTACACAACATAACACTGTAATTTATTCTTTACAACACAATATATCTTCTAAAATATCGATTACATTTTTTTATATTCTTTTTGTGTTATATGTCGATACATATATTATTTTTGTAATTACTCTTTAAATCATTTTAAGAATGATTTCTCACTATTTTTGCAACATTCATCGGTGACCCATTTTGTCTTAAAAGATATTTAAATAGGTATTATTTTTTTTTATTATAATTGCTCCATTATTGTTTGGCCTAGTGTATGGTGATAAAGTTGTCAAGTTCATCCCCTCTTACTAATATATCATTTAATAGTATAACTTCTGTTTTGGGTTTATTTTGTAGCACATAATGCATTTAAACCAATAAATGATTAATTAATCTTTTTTTTAAAAAAAAATGGTGCATATTTCTCTCTCATGGCGGCTTCTGGACATTTTTTGGATAAAGTGGAAAGTGCGGAAATTACAATAACATTTTAAAATATCATCGAGTTCGCCGCTAGTGAATAGTATATTTTTCTATTCTTCCAGTAGGACTTTATATAATGTTTTACAACTTTTAATATAATAATGTTGTCCTTAATGAACTTTAAGACAATATATAAATAAACTATCATACACCATTCAAAAAGCAGGACCCTCTTTCTTGATTATTTTATTTAATTTTATTTATTATTATTTTTTGTTTTGAAGAATGGGAATAACACAAATTAACCAATTCTGGTTCCATCTCATGATCATCCTCCTCTCCACTCTCTCCCTCACCCTTAAAGGACCCCTCTCTTCTCTTCTTTATGGTGCATTTTATTTTGCAAAAGCTACCACAACCTACCGCTAAGCAACAATCGAAGATCCAAACCAGCAGTTCCTGCTAACGCAGAAATGAGACAGTCACCAACAACCCACGCCACTAACCCATCGGAGTAACATCAACATCAACAACCATGAACACCGGCGAGGCTCTGCAAAATGGCAACCACCGCAAGCTTCGAGCTCCAAACCAGTTCTAACATCAAAACTCCCAAACAAAATCAAACTCCAGCGAGCTCTGCTGGATAGCAACTAAACACCAATGGAATCTCGACGAGCTCCGGAGAATAATGAGCTTCGAAGCTCATTCAACCAACAACAACCAAAGATCGAAGTTCCAAACTCCAACCCCACGTCAACGACACCAACTCCGGTAAGTAAACAACCTCACCGTCATAACCCTTTGTTTTTCCTCTGTTTTTGTTTCTCCATATTTTTTCTTCTTTTCTGTTTTGTTTGTCTCTGTCCAAGCTTCGATGGATCAACAACTGAACAAGACTACAAAGTCTGTTCGAAGAATCATTAAAATGATTTAACTTGGATTAGTGTAAGTTTTGTTATTGATTTATGTTAGCCAGTTGCTGCATTATTGACTATTCATTTTTCATTTTTTTTTAAAGTTCTACATAAAAGTATCTTTACTGATGTGATCCTTATTTTGATGTTGATATTTATTAGCTTTTGTTACTTCTTTGTTTTTGTTTTTTGTTTTTTTTTCCTTTTTTGTTAATTTTGTTCATTTTGTTTAATCATTCGGTAGACTGTTTAATTATTGTCGGTGGTTATTAGTTGAGTTTTACATTACTATGAACATGTTGGTTTTTATGTTTTATTTCTAAATTTATTTTTTTCGTTCACAGTGTTATTGAGTGTTTGTCATTATCTTTTTGTTCACATCTTTTTGAATTGTTACTTTACGTGTTTACACTATTTTCACTTTTATTAAGTTAACTTGGATAAACATTATATTATGGCCAATGAAAAGATCTCTCCGTCGGTTTTTGAGGCCTCCCCATTTAAAGACGGAAATTTTAGTTTAAGTTTACATTATGTATTATATTTTTACAAGTTAAAAAGGTCGATGAAGAAATTACCGTCGATTTCCAAGGCCTTCCATGTTTATAAGATGGATTTTATTTTTAGTTATTATTATTATTATTATCATCATCATCATCATCATATTTATTCCTTACTAACACTTCTATTAAGTCTTTTACAGGTACTCAGAATTGCTTCCTGAGAAAGCTATTCGAATTAAGTTTGAATAATATATTTAATTTATTATTGTGTATATTATTGACGTTAGGCAAACATTAGGCCTTTCCTTATATTATTGTTTTAATTTATTCTTTATGTATATTTCATTACATATTTGCGCAATATTTTCATCTTCTCAATTTAAAAGCTGAGTTTAGCTGGGACCTGCAGTTGTGGATTTCGAAGGATGCTGATACCTTCCCTTTGAAATAACTTGAATTCCTTACTTAGGATCTGTAACATCCCCTAAAAACGTTGTATACGATGTTTCAATTTTTGCCTAAACATGATACAGCATTTGTATTTTGGTCATAACTTTTCATAGGAATATCCAAATTGGTGATTCAAATTTCTGAGTAACCACACGATCATTACCTACAACTTTTATGAGACCATATTTTAAGATTCGGAGGTTAAGTAGGTCAAATAAATTAATCTTTGTAAGGTAGGATGATATGACGGAAATGAGTGTTTATAGAAGAAAAATCATATCTCACTGTAGATTTATCCAAATTGGTTGATTCTTGAACGATATGAAACTAGACTTCCATATCTACAATTCTTATGAAGACACCAAATCCTAATAAGGAATTTATCTTATTCAAACGCAGCTCCCAAAAAGAGTATTCTGTCAAAAATAACTCATTTCACCTACCATGGAAAGATCTAAATACATTTTACATCACTCATGACATAAATTGTCCTCTATTTAACATCATCCATGACATCAATATATTCCACTAAATTTTCAGATTTTTTATTTATAATTATTTTATTTATTGTTAGGTCCCTTTTTCCCACCTATAAATACCCACCTTATTTCCTCATTTTATTCATCAAGCTTTCTCAAGTAAATCTTCTCTCTATACACTTCTTTACACATTCTCAAATATAGTTTTAGTTCTTAGTAGTGAAGAAATACTATTTCGGTGATTCATATACTCTGGGTAGTACACAAAACGTTCCAGCAAGGAGAGAAGCTAGGACTCAAGAGTGGTCATTAAGTCTTTCGGTACCAACTAAAGCTTCGATTTCCAGGTATGTAAGGTTTCAATGAGAGTATTCCTTCCACTCTCATGTCTAAATTATTTTGATTATATGATAAATTATGTTTATTTTCTTTAAGCTTTACTCTAAGTTATGTGGGTGTTTATCCATGGGTTCTTCCACCCATGTAGTCCAAAAACTCTTTCAATTAAATATCTTGATTTCAAGTAATATTTTCTTATGTTAATTCTTAATTTTACTTAATAGTATGAATCATGATTAAACTAATGATTATTGCTCTATTTTAATGCAACATAATTTCATATATATGAATTGATGGTTTACAAGTAATTCTTTTATTTATCTATTTAAAGGTTCTTGAAATTCATGGTGGGTTGTTTAAAGCATGATTTTTAATTAATGGATTTCAAAGTATTTATGAATATTTATTTACATACATATTTGCAAGTTGAAGTGATTTGAACCCACCTAGTTTTACTATGTTTTTAATAAAGTTTGACTTGAAAGCTTTGACTCCAAATAAATATTTATGAAAGCAATATCTATGATCAAAAAGGGAGTCTTATGAAATGAAAGAATGATGAAATGATATGAATGATGGATTCTTTATGCAATAAGGACAATTCTTGCATATTTGAATTATCAAATGTTTTAATGAGCTATTCTACCGAATATGATGTTTGAATTCTCAAGTTATATGCTATGAATATTTTGAAGTATTAAACTATTCCGTGGGATTGACTTAGCACCGAATAAGGCATTGAGGTGGGATTCGGTAAGGGAATCCTAGTAGCAACCCCTTGTCTCATTAACTATGTGCCAACATAGGAGCTCTTATAGGCTTAGGCTAATGGATCCATAAATAGCCCTAAAAGTTAAAGTTAAAGAAATGAATGAAGTTGACGGAGTTCTACCTGGCAAGTAGTCTCCCCGACCAACGTAGGGGGTTATGTTGGATTCCATGTAATAGCTCGCACGGTCTTAAATGTCGGTTATGGTTAATTTCCCACAAAATGAATGTTTTAAAGGATATCTATATGATTTATTATGCATACATTAAATTATGTTCCATATTACATAAATGTTTTTTTAATGTTTCCTCAATGTTCATGCATCCTTACATACTTAGTACATTCAAAGTACTAACGCATAGGTGAGTTTCCATGTTCCGGGAACAATACTCCTTTATCTTTCTAGTTTATGATATGTTAAGATATTTTATTATAAAATTTCTTCTATTATGATTGAGGGTGAGCTAGGGACTTGTCTTAGCCCCATTAAATCTAATAGTTAGAGGTATTGTTGGACATATGTAAGTTGAAGATTTACTATTATGATTTCCGCTTGTTTATTATCATTAACTATGAAAGGCTAAAAGAATGCTAAGAGGCTTGATTAAGGTACTTTTGGGTACCTCATTCGCCATGTCACATCTAGGCCCTAGGCTTGAATCGTGACAGGATCCATTGAATTTGTAGACATTTTTAAATAATTGATTGGTTTCTAATTATCCTAAAATTATGGTGACTCCTTAAATTAAACTATTTTCTTTTAAAATCTCTTTTGAACAATTGAATTGATTTTTTACGAATCACCATGACGTTCTAATAGAAATGTAACACTTAATACAGTTACGCCTCTGAGCTTACTATAAAATAGAATTCTATTTTTTGTAGTATATATACACACATATTTTAAAATTATTTTCATAATAATTTATTCATTATTAATATTTTACCAAGAGTCTGTACATGTATTCGGAGATATTTTTTGTGCAAATGATATTCAAAATTATTTTTCTTTTCATATGATAAAAGAGTTCTTTGTTCATATGAATAAAGGGCTATTCTTTTAATATTGCATAAAAACTACCTTTTTATATACATATACCTTTCTCATATTTTTCTACACATAATTGGTGATAATATACTTTACTTACTTAGTACATACTTTTTTTTATATATATATTCTTATACAATTTTAGTGTATATATTTTTATATATATGTTTGTTATACTTGCAAATAATAATTTTATCTCCTCCCTTTTTGATGAATTAAGTCTAGCTGGGTACCACATTTTGTGGATTTCGAAGGATGCCTAACACCTTCCCTTTGGAATAATGTAAACCCTTATCTAGAATCTAAATTGGTTTTTCGCAGATTGAAACGTGAGTCATACAGGTCATGCATCAAATAGGTTTTCCTTATTTTCCTTAATAAATTAGGTGGCGACTCTATACAATAATTAATCCTTTTAGAGTTTGTATGTTGTGCTTTATCTAACCTCGATTAAAAATAGGGCATAACAGTTTGGCAACTCTGCTGGGGAAAATCCATGTTTTAACCATAATAGGCTCAATTTTTCAATTGAGGGAGGTATTGTTGTTCATATTTTTCACATGTTAATATATTTCTTTTTCTCTCTTTGATTCTTTTCGCATCCTGTGAATTGTGTATGTCGTACATAAATTCTTCATATTATTATCAATCTTTTAATTAATATTTATTTATAGACTGTAGTTGTATATTTATTGACACTCTATTGGTTATTTTATTTCTATCGAATCATAATTGTACACTATCACACACTGAGCATGCGATGAAGCGTCTTGCGCTTTTTCGAAATCTTTTCAAAACTCCTTCATTTTAGAGACGGCGTGTTTAGATTACAATGCATTTTCTCGCATTGCTCTGTACATTCCAAAATACATTGGTTCTGAGTTGAAATCTAACTCATAGCCTCACCACTTTTAAACACAATCATTAATCCATAATAGTCATAAAAAATACACATAGGTATATTTATATTTGAACTACGTTTGACCTGATTTCTGCTTCAAAGGGATACGTAGGCGCCACCACGGCTCGGTCATGTTCCCCATGAGCTTTCTAATATTTTACAACAAAAACTGGGGCAAAATTTTTGAAAAGATAAGAAAAAATATCACAAGAAGACATTTGTCACAAGATTAAATACCAGAGTTTGTTGAAGCTGGAACAGGGGCAAAATGTTTGAGAAAAATCCTCAAAAATTCAACTAAGGTTGCACTCAAACACCTGACTAGCGAGGCATCGCTCCGAGTTTGTCTATCTCTTCATATTAACTTTTGTATAGGATGTTATGTTTAGTAAATATCTTTGATTTTCTTTTCTTACATTTCTTAAAAAAATGAAAAAAAAATTATTTGATATTTTTTAAAATTTGGGTAGTCTACCCTTCAATGTGATCCATTTTTAGTTTGGTTAGTCCGCCTTTTAATGACTCATTGGATTTTTATTTTGTTATTTTTCATTCAAAAGGTATATCGCTGTTCAAAATATATATCTTGTACCATGTATGCCTGAACTACGCAGACCTGATTCTTGTTTTCTTCAAGATACGTAGGCAACCCTCATTTGGGTTCGGTCCCATTTTTTTTTCTTTTTTTTTCAAAAAAAAACATGCAAAATGAATCAAAGTCTGAACTTGATTGATACCAACATAGTTAGGAGTGTGCATAAGGAAGAAATATTTGTTATGATGGAGAAGATCAACTTCATGGTAAACCATAGATTCTTTTGGTACCTCTTAATTGCACCTTAGTGACACTTGAGAAAATTCTCTTGCATACATCTAATACAAGAACGAAATTAACCTCATTGTTTCATGTGCATTTGTGTGGTGAGCCTTAGATTAATTCATTATGTTGCAATGTTGATCTAGAACTTGGCCTAATTGTTTATTGAGGCGAAATTATGAGTAATGTTTGATTTGAAAAATGATTGTAGGCCTTCTTTGACCCGTTTGTGCCCTTCAAAGCCTACCAAATGATATTAATCCTTAGCATGCCCACTTTGAGCCTAAGCATTTTCTTTGGAAAACCACATTTTAGCCTATACCCTTTCTGAGTGCTTATATGTACTATCTCTCTTGGCCTGACCTTTTTGAGCGCACTGAAGATGTGTGAGTTACAAAAGAATAGTCAAGGTTCAAAGTTGTCGAAGGCAAAAAATTGAGAAGTCCTCCAAAGTTTAGGATGCAAGAATGACTTCAAAAGAAAAGAAAGTTGAAAATTTCCCAAAAAGTCCAGAGAAGCAAAATTGCAACAAAAGAAGAAAAATACTCCAAACAAATAGGAGAAACTTCAAAAAATGATTAGAAGAAAAAAAAAACTCAGAAAAGTTAATCTTCAAAAGAAGTCCAAAAGCAAACAACAAAGGTACAACAATAAGGATTAAGCGCTAAAAGCATAACAAAACGTTGAAAGCACAAATTCAGTGCAATGCTCAAGAAGGAATTAAGTCACTTTTATCCCAAATGACTATCCTACCCGTCCTTAAGCCTACATTACAAGCCAATAACAAGTCCTACATGATTTTATTTCAAATATTCTCACATTAGTGGAGATTTACATGAAGGCCAAGCCTATGGTATCACAATTGCATGCATGAATATCATTCTGAGCGTGAGCGTACTTCCCAAAATGTCCTAAATTATAATATTCAAATATGTGAAAATTAGGACTTTCTTTGTGGTAAGAGCACTTGAAACATGAGGGACAGATATAATTCGAAACTTTGATTGGAAACAAGATGAACAAATTGTGTTTACACTTAGGTAATATTTGAGGTACTACTTGAAACTATAGGAATTACTTTGATGCTGATCTCGGTTAGCTGAGAAAAGACGATGAAATTCTTATGAACAATACTAATTGTTGGTACCAACTGAAGTGAAGATGTGATTCTCTCTTGTTTACTTTTCAACATTTCTTACAAAAATAATAATAATAATAATAATAAAAAAAACCCTCATATTTTTCGGCTCAAGATACAAGCATTTTAAATTCAAATACAGGCGCCCACCTTCTAATACAGGCATTACATTACATTTTACAGGCTCCCACCTTCTAATACGAGCATTTCAATACATTTTATAGGCGCCCACTTTCTAATACGGGTATTGCATTACATTTTACAGGCGCCCACCTTCTAATACGGGTATTGCATTACATTTTATAGGCGCCCACCTTCTAATACGGGCATTGCATTACATTTTACAGGCGCCCACCTTCTAATACGGGCATTACATTGCATTTTACAGGCGCCCACCTTCTAATACGGGCATTACATTACATTTTACAGGCGCCCACCTTCTAATGCGGGCATTACATTACATTTTACAGGCGCCCACCTTCTAATGCGGGCATTACATTACATTTTATAGGCGCCCACCTTCTAATGCGGGCATTTCAATACATTTTATAGGCGCCCACCTTCTAATACGGGCATTTCAATATATTTTATAGGCGCCCACCTTCTAATACGGGTATTGCATTACATTTTACAGGCGCCCACCTTCTAATACGGGTATTGCATTACATTTTACAGGCGCCCACCTTCTAATACGGGTATTGCATTACATTTTACAGGCGCCCACCTTCTAATACGGGTATTGCATTACATTTTATAGGCGCCCACCTTCTAATACGGGTATTGCATTACATTTTACAGGCGCCCACCTTCTAATACGGGTATTTCAATACATTTTAAAGGCACCCACCTTCTAATACGGGTATTTCATTACATTTTATAGGCGCCCACCTTTTAATGCATGTATCTACACTCTAGCGTTTACATTTTGTTGTCCTAGGTCATTTACGTCACATGCTTTCCCAACCAGTCGAATGCCCTTTACATTACGTTTTTCCTCCATTAGTACTAAATGTTTTCTACCATTGTCACAAAGGAAAACAGTTTCATCATGATTCAACAATGGGGTAAATTTTGAGAGTCAATCAAAATTTACTGCAACTTTGCATCTAGAACTACACACGGCCTGATTCACTTAAAACTAGAGATATGTAGGCGACTTGAAACCAAAGTCTCGGCCATAACATTTTTCACAATCCCATATCATTCCACTTGGTCACACCACGACCGTCTCGCAAGTCGGCCAAAATCGGCTACTCAGTCAACGTCTTTGCCCGACAATTCATTCTTCATCATCGAGCAAAGAGGGGCAAACTGTTGACACCCAATTTTGGCTCTCTGTACTCAAAATTAACGTCTTAAACTGTTGACACCCAATTTTGGCTCTCTGTACTCAAAATTAACGTCTTAAGACGTCTTGATTGTTAAAGAACACAAAATATAATATTTTACATATTTTTTTTAGTTTTAATTATTTATTTATTATTATTATTAATTATCCTTATTTTTAACATTTTCATGATTTTTTCCTTTAAATAATTTATGGATAAACATTCTTAATTTCGTAAATAATAAGATTCTTATCAATTTATTGTCATTATAAATTTTAATAGTCACACTATTTTTTTAAAGTCATCTTCAAACGTACACAACATAACACTGTAATTTATTCTTTACAACACAATATATCTTCTAAAATATCGATTACATTTTTTTATATTCTTTTTGTGTTACATGTCGATACATATATTATTTTTGTAATTAGTCGTTAAATCATTTTAAGAATGATTTCTCACTATTTTTGCAACATTCATCGGTGACCCATTTTGTCTTAAAAGATATTTAAATAGGTATTATTTTTTTTATTATAATTGCTCCATTATTGTTTGGCCTAGTGTGTGGTGATAAAGTTGTCAAGTTCATCCCCTCTTACTAATATATCATTTAATAGTATAACTTCTGTTTTGGATTTATTTTGTAGCACATAATGCATTTAAACCAATAAATGATTAATTAATCTTTTTTTTAAAAAAAATGGTGCATATTTCTCTCTCATGGCGGCTTCTGGACATTTTTTGGATAAAGCAAAAAGTGCGGAAATTACAATAACATTTTAAAATATCATCGAGTTCGCCGCTAGTGAATAGTATATTTTTCTATTCTTCCAGTAGGACTTTATATAATGTTTTACAACTTTTAATATAATAATGTTGTCCTTAATGAACTTTAAGACAATATATAAATAAACTATCATACACCATTCAAAAAGCAGGACCCTCTTTCTTGATTATTTTATTTAATTTTATTTATTATTATTTTTTGTTTTGAAGAATGGGAATAGCACAAATTAACCAATTTTGGTTCCATCTCATGATCATCCTCCTCTCCACTCTCTCCCTCACCCTTAAAGGACCCCTCTCTTCTCTTCTTTATGGAGCATTTTATTTTGCAAAAGCTACCACAACCTACCGCTAAGCAACAATCGAAGATCCAAACCAGCAGTTCCTGCTAACGCAGAAATGAGACAGTCACCAACAACCCACGCCACTAACCCATCGGAGTAACATCAACATCAACAACCATGAACACCGGCGAGGCTCTGCAAAACGGCAACCACCGCAAGCTTCGAGCTCCAAACCAGTTCTAACATCAAAACTCCCAAACAAAATCAAACTCCAGCGAGCTCTGCTGGATAGCAACTAAACACCAATGGAATCTCGACGAGCTCCGGAGAATAATGAGCTTCGAAGCTCGTACAACCAACAACAACCAAAGATCGAAGTTCCAAACTCCAACCCCACGTCAACGACACCAACTCCAGTAAGTAAACAACCTCACCGTCACAACCCTTTGTTTTTCCTCTGTTTTTGTTTCTCCATATTTTTTCTTCTTTTCTGTTTTGTTTGTCTCTGTCCAAGCTTCGATGGATCAACAACTGAACAAGACTACAAAGTCTGTTCGAAGAACCATTAAAATGATTTAACTTGGATTAGTGTAAGTTTTGTTATTGATTTATGTTAGCCAGTTGCTGCATTATTCACTATTCATTTTTCATTTTTTTTTAAAAGTTCTAAATAAAAGTATCTTTACTGATGTGATCCTTATTTTGATGTTGATATTTATTAGCTTTTGTTACTTCTTTGTTTTTTTTTGTTTTTTTTTTCCTTTTTTGTTAATTTTGTTCATTTTGTTTAATCATTCAGTAGACTGTTTAATTATTGTCGGTGGTTATTAGTTGAGTTTTACATTACTATGAACATGTTGGTTTTTATGTTTTATTTCTAAATTTATTTTTTTCGTTCACAGTGTTATTGAGTGTTTGTCATTATCTTTTTGTTCACATCTTTTTGAATTGTTACTTTACGTGTTTACACTATTTTCACTTTTATTAAGTTAACTTGGATAAACATTATATTATGGCCAATGAAAAGATCTCTCCGTCGGTTTTTGAGGCCTCCCCATTTAAAGACGGAAATTTTAGTTTAAGTTTACATTATGTATTATATTTTTACAAGTTAAGAAGGTCGATGAAGAAATTACCGTCGATTTCCAAGGCCTTCCATGTTTATAAGATGGATTTTATTTTTAGTTATTATTATTATTATTATCATCATCATCATCATCATCATATTTATTCCTTACTAACACTTCTATTAAGTCTTTTACAGGTACTCAGAATTGCTTCCTGAGAAAGCTATTCGAATTAAGTTTGAATAATATATTTAATTTATTATTGTGTATATTATTGACGTTAGGCAAACATTAGGCCTTTCCTTATATTATTGTTTTAATTTATTCTTTATGTATATTTCATTACATATTTGCACAATATTTTCATCTTCTCAATTTAAAAGCTGAGTTTAGCTGGGACCTGCAGTTGTGGATTTCGAAGGATGCTGATACCTTCCCTTTGAAATAACTTGAATCCCTTACTTAGGATCCATTGAATTTGTAGACATTTTTAAATAATTGATTGGTTTTTAATTATCCTAAAATTATGGTGACTCCTTAAATTAAACTATTTTCTTTTAAAATCTCTTTTGAACAATTGAATTGATTTTTTACGAATCACCATGACGTTCTAATAGGAATGTAATACTTATTACAGTTACGCCTCTGAGCTTACTATAAAATAGAATTCTATTTTTTGTAGTATATATACACACATATTTTAAAATTATTTTCATAATAATTTATTCATTATTAATATTTTATCAAGTGTCTGTACATGTATTCGGAGATATTTTTTACAAATGATATTCAAAATTATTTTTCTTTTCATATGATAAAAGAGTTCTTTGTTCATATGAATAAAGGGCTATTCTTTTAATATTGCATAAAAACTACCTTTTTATATACATATACCTTTCTCATATTTTTCTACACATAATTGGTGATAATATACTTTACTTACTTAGTACATACTTTTTTTTATATATATATTCTTATACAATTTTAGTGTATATATTTTTATATATATGTTTGTTATACTTGCAAATAATAATTTTATCTCCTCCCTTTTTGATGAATTAAGTCTAGCTGGGTACCACATTTTGTGGATTTCGAAGGATGCCTAACACCTTCCCTTTGGAATAATGTAAACCCTTACCTAGAATCTAAACTGGTTTTTTGCAGATTGAAACGTGAGTCATACAGGTCATGCATCAAATAAGTTTTCCTTATTTTCCTTAATAAATTAGGTGGAGACTCTATACAATAATTAATCCTTTTAGAGTCTGTATGTTGTGCTTTATCTAACCTCGATTAAAAATAGGGCATAACAACGTCCTTAACTACAATCTGCATAAAATCAGCCCAACTCTACACTCTACACAATAATAATAATACAGTCCATGAATACTCATCAGTAGTCTCATCAAGTGAATCATATCAAGTCAAGTTCAACATATATACATAGCAATAAGTGGTAAAGACGAATTTCACAAATATCAAAAAAATGCAATGCAATGCAATGAGATGATGCATGTCTGTCCTATCGGTACACATCCGCTGAGTTATAGTCCGGAACCCATGGGGGACATTTCTATTCATGTTACCTTCCATGGATGTGTGACCCATCCCCTCAATATACATATCCTTTCACGGAGCGTGTGGCCCGACCCCTTTATTTCAAAATACCTTTCACGGAGCGTGTTGTCCGACCTCTTTGTGTTTCATATCACTTTTAGTCTCGATACAATATGTCTGAACCAATGCAATCAATTCATGTTCATATGATTCACAATAATAATATGATAAAAATAACAATTTTTCCTATCTCACATCAACATAGTCATTTCACATGTCCAAAATAAACCCATAATCACAATATATCAATTCCACCAATACATGTCATTAGATCACCATTTTATACCTTTCAGCTCTATTTTTAAGGTCAATCATACAGTGAATAACCCAGTCCAATTCTCATTAATCTCCAATACACATAACACGGAAATACAAGCATCTACAAGCTTAAACTGAGGTTTAGAAATTCACTTGCCTCAAATAATCAAGCAATTACTCTAAGACCTTAGCCTTCCCCTTTCGCTGGGTTTCCAAATCAATGTACTCTAATCAAATGAATAATTACAATAATATTTCAAAATTAACAACAATCATATTACTATATGTCTAACCTAGACCCAAAAACTTACCCAAATCTATATTCAAATTCTAAATATCAAGTCAAGGGTTAGGTCTCGATTTCTCCAAATAACATAAATCTAATGATGTTTATATAATACAACACACCTAATATTTAATTATCTATCTCTATATATAAAAACTTTATTTATTTTTTTGATAACAAAATAAAAAAAATCTAAAATTAAAGCCATTAGTCAAAACCAGTGGCAGCAACCAATATTGGTTTTGCGCTGACGACGACACTAACCTTAATTAATATATAAATATTTTTTTTACCCATATTACTTCACCAGGTTCATTGTAACCATTTGATAATATGAAATGGTCATATTCCTTTACACAATTCTATAGATTTATACATGAGTAAAACAATTAGGAATCATCAGATGGGGAATTTTACCTGAAGCCACCGATAGCTTCCTTCCTGTTCTCCTTTTTTTTTCTTTCTCAAATTAATTATGTATTAAAATTTACAAACCCTACTAACCTATTTTAATAAATATAAGAAAAGTGGTATAGGGTATTAAATAAATTAACACTTTAGCCCACCAATTAAATTAATTATCTAAAATTATCCCTCAACTAATTAACCGAAGTTACTGAAAGGTCCAAAATTTTCAACTTAAATTTACAAAAAGGTTCTTCTATGAAAGGAGGAGGACTCATTCTCAAAATTACCTAATGGGTCATTACATTATCCACCACTAAAAACCATGTTCGTCCTCAAACATAAAGTAAAAGAAAGTACCTGAAGCTTTGAAAAACTGGGGATATCTAGCGCGCATATCAACCTTTGTTTCCCAAGTTACCTCTCCGACTGAACGGTGCTTCCATTGTACCTTCACTGAAGCTATATCCTTGGTTTTAAGCTTACGAACCTGCCTATCTAGAATGGCTATAGGCTCCTCCTCAAATGTCAGGTCTGGACCCAACTCCACTAAATCGAGTGATAACACATGGGACTCATCCAGAACATACTTCCAGAGCATGGAAATATGAAACACGTTATGCACAGCCGATAAGCTAGGTGGTAAAGCCAAATTATAAGCCACCTCTCCAAATCGCACCAAAATCTCAAATGGCCCAATGAATTGAGGGTTGAGCTTGCCCTTCCTCCCGAACTGTATCACGCCCTTCATGGACGACACTCGAAGCCAAACATGATCACCCACCATGAACTGCAATGGTCGAACTCTCCGGTCTGCATAACTCTTCTGCCTACTCTGGACTATTAAGAGTATACCCTGAATCCTACGAACCTGCTCTATAGCATCTCTAAGCAAGTCTGTGTATAAAGAGTACATTTCAGCTGAATCAAACCACCCAATAGGAAATTGACACCACGTACCATACAAAGCCTCAAATGGGGCCATATGGATACTAGAGTGATAACTGTTGTTGTAGGCAAACTCTGCTAGGGGCTAGTGTTGATCCCATCTAGCACAAAAATTAATAACACAAGCTCGGATCATGTCCTCCAACACCTAAATCGTCCGCTCGGACTGACCACCGGTCTGTAGGTGAAAAGCTATACTCATATCAAGTCTAGTGCCCAAACTATGTTGTAATGCCTGCCAAAAGTGTGAAGTAAATACTAAACCAAGATCCAAAATGATTAATATTGGGATGCCATAAAGCCGAACGATCTGACTAATATACAATTGGGCTAGCTTATCCGCTGTGTACCTCACCTTAACTAGAATAAAATGGGTGGACTTTGTCAGTCTATCAACCACCACTCATATAGAATCATAACCATCACGGTGGGAGGTAAGCCCACAATGAAGTCCATAGTGATCATTTCTCACTTCCAAGTGGGAATAGGCATCCTCTAACTCATACCCCTAGGCTGCTGGTGCTCACACTTTACATGCTGGCAAGTCAAACACTTGGACACGAACTCTGCGATGTCCTTCTTTATCCCGCACCACTAATAGTGTTGGCACAGATCATGATACATCTTGGCTGCTCCTAGGTGGATGGAATACTTTGAACAATGAGCCTTTTCCAAGATAAGTCTAGTCACGTCACCCACCTTAGGCACATAAATTATGCTGTCAATCCTCAATACGCCTTCCAAATCAAGTACCGCCTCCTTAGCTTCACCTTTTAATACCTTGTCTCGAATGATACATAACTTCTCATCCTCAAACTGTCTCTTCTGAATCTGCTCAACCAAGGAAGAACGTGCCTCCACAAATGCAAGAACACCACCATCCGCTGAAATATGCAACCTGACAAAGCTATTAGCCATCCTCTGAACATCTCTAGCCAATGGTCGCTCCTCAACTAGGATCGTGGCAAGACTCCCCATGCTAGAGGACTTCCTACTCAAGGCATCCGCCACCACATTAGCTTTTCCTAGGTGGTACAAGATAGTCATGTCGTAGTCCTTCAGCAACTCAAGCCATCTACATTGCCTCAAGTTCAGATCTCTTTGACTGAATATATACTGAAGACTCCTATGATCGATGAAGACCTCGCAATGCACACTGTATAGGTAATGACGCCACAAATTAAGCACAAAAATCATAGCCGCTAATTCTAAATCATGAGTAGGATAGTGTTTCTCATGGGCCTTCAACTGTCTCGAAGCATAGGCAATCACTTTCCCCTTTTGCATTAACACACCACCTAAACCAACACCGGAAGCATCACAATATACAGTAAATCCTATACCTTCCTCGGGTAGCTCCAAAACAAGAGTCGAAGTCAATAAAGTCTTGAGCTTTTGGAAGCTCGCCTCACACCATCGGACCAATGAAAATCTATGGCCTTCTAAGTCAATCTTGTCAATGGAGCTGCAATAGTGCAGAAGCCCTGCACGAACTGTCTGTAGTAACTGGCTAACCCTACAAAACTACGAATCTCAGTAAGAGAAGTAGGCCTTATCCAACCTCTAATTGCCTCAATCTTAGCTGGATCCACTCTAATCCCCTCTTTGGACACCAAGTGTCCTAAGAATGTCACAGAATCAAGCCAAAATTCACACTTGGAGAACTTTGCATAAAACGTTTCTTCCCTCAACTTCTGAAGTACCAACTTCAAATGGCGGACATGGTCTTTCTCAGCTTGGAATACACCAAGATGTCATCAATGAATACTATCACAAAAGAATCTAATATGGTCGAAACACTTTGTTCATCAACTCCATAAATCTTGCAGGGGCATTGTCAACCCAAATGACATCACTAAGAATTCATAGTGACCATAACAAGTCTGAAAAGCTATCTTAGAGATATCTGACGCCCTAATCTTCAACTGATGATAACCGGACCTCAAGTCTATTTTGGAAAACAATGCCGCTCCTTGTAGCTAATCAAATAAATCATCAATACGGGGAGGAAGATACTTATTTTTAACAGTTACCTTATTCAACTACCTATAATTGGTAAATATCCTCATAGACCCATCTTTCTTTTTTACAAACAGAACCGATGAACCTCACGATGACACACTAGGGCGAATAAACCCTTTACTCAACAAGTCTTGCAACTGATCCTTCAACTCAACTGGAGCCATATGATATGGAGAAATAGAAATGGGTTTAGAGCAAGGCTCTAAGTCAATAGAAAAATCAATGGCCCTATCCGGAGGAACACCAGGAAGATCGATAGGAAATACATCAAAAAACTCCTTAACCACTAGAATAGTCTCCATAGCAAGTGACTCAATACTGGTATCTCGAATAAAGGCCAAATAAGACATACACCCTCTATCAATCAACTTCTAAGAATGAATATATGAGATAACCTTACTGGGATAGGAGCCATTAGTACCCTTCCACTCAATCCTCGGGGCACCAGGTATCGCTAAGGTAACCATTTTAACATAACAATCGAGAATAGCATGATGGGGAGAAAGCCAATCTATACCCAATATCACATCAAAATCTACCATCCCTAAAATAATCATATCTACTCAAGTATCATACCCGGTCGAGGAAATAAGACAAAATCAATATACTCGATCCACCACTAAGAGCTCACCCACCAGTATAGAAACATGAACAGGCACAGACATATGATTACATGTCAAATCAAAGTTAGATGCAAAATAGGCAGACACATAGGAAAACGTAGACCTTGGATCAAATAATACAGATGCAGGTCAATGGTAGACTGGGACGATACCTGTGATAACTGTGTCAGAAGCCTCAACCTCGGGTCTCCCTGAAAAAGCATAAAACTGGGCTCCTCTACCACCTCCAGCCTGCCCAATACCTATACCTCCTCCCTGAGGGACTATAGCAACTCCAGCACCTCTACCAGGAGTGCGACCACCTCTACTAGTCTAGGCTCTACCTCGACCTCTGACCGGCAACGCTGGTCCTCTAACTGAAATTGAAGAACTAGGTTGGGTTCCTCCTCGACCCAAAAATGTACACTGCCATGAAAAATAATTCAGATCACCACAAGTATAACATGCTTTTCTATGCAAAAACCTCTATGATGAACCTGAAGAACTTGTATAACCACCCCGGCCTCTACTCTGATCTCTGGTAACTTTGACCTATACTGTTGGACCCAGAGGTGTCTGACCATTCTCAAAAGTTGGCATAGATGCATGAACTGGTCCTCTACGCTGGAAGGAACTACCTCCTCTATAGGACCATCTATCTCCAAATAAGGTACCCAAAAACTGACCAGAAGCAAGGGCCCTCTTGGGGTCCCCGTACTCCTCTCTCTCTTTATCAACTCTACCTCCTTGGTGTCACCCACGATGGACTAAAAGGAAGCACCCTCATGGATGGGTCAAAAAAATGCTATATGAATGGTATAGTTCAGTCCTCGCATAAATCTGTGAATCCGCTCTGTGTCATTAGGAAGGACAGCCATGGCATGTCTGGATAACTGGTAGAAACGAGTCTCATACTCAACAACTGTAAGGCCCTTCTACCTCAAACTCTCGAACCATAATCTTCTCTCTTCCTTTACACTCCAAGGGATGAAATGGTTATAAAAGGCACTTGCAAGCTCATCCCAAGTCATTTGGGGTGACCCAATTGGCCTGGAACTCAAATACACTCTCCACCACTCTCTAGCTGGACTACGTAACTGAGGTGTAGTGTAATAAACTCCGTGAGTCTCAGCTAACCCTACTGCCTCAAACAACTCTCAACACATGGTCAAGAACTCGTGTGCATCCTCAGTCTTCCCACCCTAAAACTGTGGTGGGTCTATTTTTTGGAACCTCTCATATCGGCGTTGTTCATCGTCAGTTAACATGACTACAGGTGTACCCTGAGCTCCCCCTACCTGTACTCCACCCTCATCAGCTCTAGGGCCTGTAGGTGGTTGGCCCACCGGACCTTGAACAACTAAAATCTAATGTTTCCCTAGGGTGTGAGCTTTTGCTTCAGTTTGAGAACCCTCAGGTGTACCATTCGCCCTCACACTCTGATTAAATCCTTCGAGCGCATCCAATACTCGCATCAAAGTGGCCTGAAGCAATGGTGCAGTAGCAAGCTCTAGAGGGACATGTTCCTCTCTAGGATTAATCTGTGGATCAAGAGAAGTCTCTCTAGCACGACCTCTAGTTGGTGACTCTCCTCGTGCATGACCTCTGCCTACCTTCACACCCCAACCACGACCTCTAGCTCGGCCTCTATCTCTACCCCTAGTTGGCATCCCAACATCAACCTTGGGGAATACCTCCCTTCCTCTACCTCTAGCCGTAGTTCTGGTCCTAGCCATCTGTCAGAATGGACATGCAAAAATTCAATACCAACACAAGTAACCACGCACGATACAAAGTGAAAAAACAAAGGGAAAATTTCCTAAAAGTCCTCATAGTCTCTCAAAGATAAGTACAGACGTCTCTGTACCAATCCTCAAGACTCTACTTAGACTCGGCTTATATACACGTGAGACCTATGAACCTAGGGCTCAAATACCATTTTGTCATGACCCGAATCCGGGTGTGATGGCACTTATCTCAACCCACAGAGACAAGTCAACCTAAAACTCAATGAAAAGTAGATGCGGAAGAAAAAAAATGAATCAAAATTTAACTAAACCAAAAATATGTAAAACAAATTCAACTCCACCAAGATTGGTTGTCACATGTACAAGCCACTAATATATTACCGAAGTACGAAAAAAAATACAGTCACAATGTATTTATCTCTCGAATAGGACTAAAACACAATAAAAAAATAAGAGATTTCCGCTAAATGGATGTAATAGCTACCTCAACACTTGAGATGATAGGTTCAGAAATTGTAGGAAACACTAGGAGATCAAGTAGGTCCGGGCTCACAACCTACACAAGTGTATAAGCAAAGGGTGAGTACCAAAAAACATGGTACTCAGTAAGTGGATAACTAAAACTAAGCAAAGCTCTATAGGTACAAGTACTCCTGTCATCCCAACCAAACGTCCTTAACTACAACCTGTATAAAATCAACTCAACTCTACACTCTACACAATAATAATAATACAGGCCACAAATACTCATCAGTAGTCTCATCAAGTGAATCATATCAAGTCAAATCCAACATATATACAGAGAAATAAGTGGTAAACACAAATTTCACAAATATCAATAAAATATGATGCAATTTAATGAGATGATGCATGTTTGTCCTATTGGTACACATCCGCTAAATTACAGTCTAGAACCCATGGATGACATTTCTGCCCATGTTACCTGCCACGGAATGTGTGGCCTATTTCCTCAATATACATATCCTGCCAGGGAGCGTGTGGTTCGACCCCTTTGTTTCACAATACCTATCACAGAGCGTGTGGCCCAACCCCTTTGTGTTTTATATCACTTTTAATCTCAACACAATATGTCCGAACCAATGCAATCAATTCATGTTCATATGATTCACGATAATAACATGACAACAATAATAATTTTTCGTATATCACATCAATATAGTTATTTCATATGTCCAAAATAAATCCATAATCACAACATATCAATTCCACCAATACATGTCATTAAATTACTATTTTATACCCCTCATCTCTATTTTTTAAGGTCAATCATACAGTCAATAATCCAGTCTAATTCTCATTACTCTCCAATACACGTAACATGGAAATACAAGCATCTACAAGCTTAAACTGGGTTTAGAAATTCACTTGCATCAAATAATCAAGCAATTACTCTGAGACCTAAGCCTTCCCCTTTCGCTGAGTTTCCAAATCAATGTACTCTAATCAAATGAATAATCACCATAAGATTTTAAAATTAACAACATTCATATCACTATATGTCTAACCTAGACCCAAAAACTTACCCAAATCTATAATCAAATACTAAATATCAAGTCTAGGTTTAGGTCTCAATTCCTCCAAATAACATAAATCTAATGATGTTTATATAATACAACACACCTAATATTTAATTATCTATCTCAATATATAAAAACTTTATTTATTTTTTTGATAACAAAATAAAAAAATAATCTAAAATTAAAGCCATTGGTTGAAACCAGTGGCAGTAACCAATATTGGTTTTGTGCCGACGGCGACACTAACCTTAATTAATATATAAATATGTTTTTTACCCATATTACTTCACCAGGTTCTTTGTAACCATTTGATAATATCAAATGGTCATTCCTTTACACAATTCTATAGATTTATACATGAGTAAAACAATTAGGAATCATCAGATGGGAAATTTTACCTGAAGCCGTCGATAGCTTTCTCACTGTTCTCCTTTTTTTTTCTTTCTCAAACTAATTATGTATTAAAATTTATAGACCCTACTAACCTATTTTAATAAATATAAGAAAAGTGGTATAGGGTATTAAATAATTAACACTTTAGCCCACCAATTAAATTAATTCTCTAAAATTATCCCTCAACTAATTAACCAAAGTTACTGAAAGGTCCAAAAATTTTCAACTTAAATTTACAAAAAAGTTCTTTTATGAAAGGAGGAGGACTCTTACCTAACGGGTCATTTCACTCCGTATCCTTCTGTAGTTCTATTTTAGAAATATGAGATCCTATGATATCAAAGGCTTTACTTATAGGTTTTTTTTTATCAATTTTTATTTCTTTTTGATTTAGTATATCTTTCAAAGTTTGAATTTCTTTAACTTTTAAATTTCCAAAGTAAATTATCGTTCTCTGTATTTCATATAAATCTTGTTCTATCTTTAGATGATATTGTTCATTAAGTAATTCATAGTTGGTTTTATTGTCCATTTTATTCTATACTAGCTCGATGTTGTTTAAAATAATAACTACTAAGTAATTTTATATTATCTTTTTCTAATATTATTTGCTTATTATTATCAATCATTACTTCTTGTATTTTTTTTATTTGTTCAATCATTGTAGTGTCTAATTTTTCTAAATATCTTTGATAAGATTCTTCTTTTATCTTTGCTATTTTTAAATTTTTTAGAAAAGTCCAATATAAAAGATAATCTAGTCTTATGTCAGAAGAGGAAGGTAATTTTTTCATTATCCAAAACTAGATAAATGAGTATCAGTTTCATCTTTGATTCTTTGAATATTATTAGTTAATCCTTCTATTATTATATCATAATCGGATAATATTTGTTTGGTTCTAGATATGGCGTCTTTATCCGTATTATCTTTTTTGAGTAATACTAACAATTTTTTACATTTTTCTCTACCTACTTGGCTATCATGTAGATGTTTTTTAAATTTTTATAGAAAATAAATATCTATTCTTTCTTCAGCAAAAGAAGAAAATTTTAAAGGTTTCATCTCATCTTAATGCTTCAGTTATTTTACCAAATTTATCTTCACTACTTTCTTGTCTAATCTTGCTATCTAAAATTGACAGGTTTTGTGTAATATCGACTTTTACTTTTTTAAAATCTATCATGACTCTGATACCAATGGGGAGAGGGGATCTAGAAAATTGCTGGTTCGATAAATCTATAATCTGCGTAAGTATATTTTCATATCTAATAACATAATCATCTTGTTTAACAAGTAAAATTAATCCTCCTAAGGAGGAATATATTATGTCTAAAGTAAACATAATAATTGAAATAGAGTAAATTTTTTGAGCAGCATAATATTATAACAATATAATTTCATAACTTAAATAAAAAGTCAAGGGTCCAACACGCTTCCATACCTATCCTGCTTTGACCATAATTACTCTAGGTATCCATCGAAACTTTTATCGGACATTGCAGTCCCAACTGTTTCCAGGTAACCTCTTTGACGTTTCTTCAAAATAACACAACACAACCTAGATTTGTTTTCTACTTCTAGGCGTAAGGATAGTATGAAAGGGGAGTATTTTTCTTTTTATAAAAGGAAAGAACTTATAAAAGAATAATATTGATGCTCAAGAAATATACTCACAAACTTTAATTTTTATTCATATCTTAAAGGGGGTTTTACAAAGTTTGAGGGATTGTTTTTTGATCAAGTTCCAATCTATGATCCTCTTTGTTTACAAACTGTCTTCTTTTATTGATGAAGGAGACAGACTTTAAACTTACATTTTAGAAACGAAAATGACTTGTTAAAAATCAGTTATGAGTAAAAACTAAGTTTGTGAGTTTCTTTCTTGAGCATCTTTATTATTACTTTATAATTCATTTCCTTTTATAAAAAAAAAAGAACTCCCCTTCCATATTACCCTTACGCCTAGAAGTAGGAAACGAAGCTAGGCTGTGCTATAGTATTCTAAAGGAATGTCAAGGGAAGTTACCTAGTGACAGGTTAGACTGAAACGTCCAGTAAAAGTCTCGGTGGATATCCAGAGTATTTGCGGTCAAAACGGAATAGGTATGGAAGCATGTTGGACCCTTGACTTTTTATTTAAGTTAAGATGTTATGATGTTATAATATAATGTTGCTCAGGAAAGTTACTCAATTTTTGATATTATTATTTCTTTAGACATAACATATTCGTCTTTAGGAGGATTAATTTCATCTACATGATAGCCAAGTAGGCAGAGAAAAATGTAAAAAATTGTTCGTATTACTCAAACAAGATAATATGGATAAAGCCGTCATATCTAGAAGAGAACAAATATTATCAGATTATGATATAATAATAGAAGGATCAACTAATTATATTCAAAGAATCAATGATGAAACTGATACTCATTCCTCTAGTTTTGGATAATGAAAAGATTATCTTTCTTTTCTGACATAAGACTATATTATCTTTTATATTGAAATTTTCAGAAAAAATTAAAAATAGCTAAGATTAAAGAAGAATCTTATCAAAGATATTTAGGAAAATTAGATACTACAATGATTGAACAAGTAAAGAAAACATAAGAAGTAATGATTGCTAATAATAAGGAAATACTATTAGAAAAAGATAATATAAAATTACTTAGTAATTATTATTTTAAACAACATCCAGCTAGTATAGGATAAAATGGACAATAAAAAAAAACTATAAATTACTTAATGAACAAGATCCTCTAAAGATATAACAAGATTTATATGAAATACAGAGAACGATAATTTACTTTGGAAATTTAATAGTTAAAGAAATTCAAGTTTTGAAAGATATACAAATCCAAAAGAAATAAAAATTTATAAAGAACCTATAAGTAAAACCTTAAATATCATAGGATCTCATATTTCTAAAATAAAACTAACTGAAGGATACAGAGGAAACAATTTGAAATGTTAAGCTCCAACTCAGAAAATTCTGAAATAGATAATCTTATAATAAATATCAAAGAGACCAAGTTAAAAAATGAAGGGGTTATGATAAACTTAAAAATGGATACAATCAAAGCAGAAGAAGTAGATTTTAATTCTAATATTACTGAGCTCCCTACTCTGGCTGAAACTAGCCGAATAAATTTTAATAAATCCACCAGGGCTTATACAGGTATAAACTCTGTGTTAAGATCAACAGATAGTCATACACCCATAGGATCAATGAAAAGTGAAGCGATTAATCCGTTTGGAATATATCTAGATTTAGATTGTATCAATAATACTGAAGAAGCTATAGATAAATGGAAAACTTCCTTAAGAATAGTAGTAACAGTAAACAAAATAGATTATGACACCACTAAATATTTTATAGAACGAAGTCTATTAAATAGTGTGCTAAGCTTTTGGCAAAACTTAAATAATGCCACTAGAAATGATATTTTTAGTACCGATGATAATATTGCTAATTTAATTACAAGGGCTACAAAAGCTATAAGATTAGAATTTATCGGAGAAGGTAATATTTTAAAAGACCCTGCAACGATTAAAAAATACGAAATTGCTTTGTTACGATTACAATTATGTGATATGTGTGAAATAGATAAATATACTTGTGTTTTTCAAGATTATTATTACTATTTTTATAACAGAGTAAAAAATACGGAAATGTATTTACCAATGGTTTTTACTAAAATCCCAGATCCTTGGGTAAAAAGTTAATAGATACTTATAATCTCGGTACAACTGATACTTTAGGAAAAATAATAACTCATTTAAAAGATAAGCTTAGTACATGGAGTGCAGACGTCATATTAGCTAAAGCAACAAAAGGATTAAGGAAGAAAATAAGCTTATGTTGTGATAATCATAAAATGTCTATAATGATTAGATGTAAAAGTCTCTTTTATTTCAAAAAGATTACAAGAAAATATAAGAAAAAGAATCTCTTTAAGAAGAAATATTTTTAAAAGAGAAAGGCTAGATATTACAAAAAGAAAGGATATACTAAATATAACAAATCATTTTTCAAAAGAAAAAATTCAAAAGAATTCAAATGTTACTACTGTAAAGAGATAGGACACTATGCCAATAAATGCCCAAAGAAGTTTGCCTATAATACCAAGAAAATAGAAATTGATGAAGATATTGAAGAAATGATAAATTTAGAGGAATTTATACAATTAAATAATTTTGAAGAAGTTGAGTCTGATGACACAATTTTCATGTTAACAGATACTGATTTTTACTCCTCTTCAGAAGAAGGAGATAGTCAAAATAATAATGAAATAGAAACTGTCCAGAATATAATAGAAGAGAAGATAGAGCAAGTTGGAGAATACAAACAAGATATACTTATAGATAAAAGAAAATTAAAACAAATACAAAATGAAAAGTTTTCTTTAACCAATTACTCAGGATTTAAAGATAATACGCTTGAAAGATTAGGATTAAAAAAAAGAAATCATCATTTATTTTACAAATTAAATATCCAAGAAAGAGCTTTAGAAGTTTCAGTTTCTTCTAATAAAGTAATGATACCTTTACTATCTAAAAAAGATATTCAAGATAAATTACGAAAAATAAATATAGAAATTCGAAATACACTTGGATGGATACATATATGAGCTATCCAAATAATAATAAAACCTACATTTAGAGAAGAGTTAGATAGCCCAATAGATTTAGCTATTATAGATAACAAGATAATAAACAGGGAAGAGGCCTGTTTAGGAATCTTAAAAGGAAATCTACAATATAAAAAGATTAAGTTCAATATATATCCAAGAATTTCATACCATCTTTTGGACAGAGATTTTGATAAAACTCTAAGCTTAATACAAGATTTAAAAGAAAAAAATTCTTTCATAAAAACAATAGACCATATTCGATAACTTATGTTATTTCATATGCAATTTCAAATACTCATCATTCAGATTGCTTTGCTATAAAATATACAATCGATTATTCCTATTTATTTGAAGAAGTCGATCAAATACAAATGCCTAGCATAGCCAAGATACAAGAAATAGAAGATACGCCATTAGACTTAGATTTACAATTTAAACCCTTGTATAATCAGCAAGATTCAACATCTCGATTATCTTTTGATGAAACTCGAGTTATAAGCCCATCTGCATTGATAAGAAGAACACAATCAGAAAGAGTTATACAACCTATCTTAGAAGCAAAAAATGATGAAATAAAAAATTATAAAATAAAAAGAGAATATTTTAATGATATAAGATTCGTTCCCATGAACATCCTAGTAGATACAGGAGCTAGTAGAAATTACACCAGCTATAGATTGTGTAACCACCTTCAACAGTATGGATTAAAAGATAAACATCTTAATACTGATTTTAATGGAAAAAGACATGAAATAGTAAACATGATAAAAACTATTTTAAAATTTGAAGATAACACCATATCTATAAGATTATTAATTGAACCAGAAGGAAATAATGATACTTTAGAAATCCTATTAGGAACTACATTCCTAGATAGTGTAAAGCCATATGATATACTCGATTAAGGTATCAAAATTAAATATTAATAAGATAATATTCATATCAAAATGACAAGTCAATACAGTATATATATTCCTATAAGAATAACGTATAAAGATTATAAAGCATAATATTTTGCTGCCTATATAGACAACGAATAGGGAAAATATTGTTGTAAACCAGAAATAATTTCCAAAGAATATCATCAAGATTTACCCATTACCAGAGGAACAGATATATCAAATAACATTGTAACAATGTCTAGAGGCATTGCTCAACCGATTATACTATTAGGATATTTTTTAATAAAATGTCCCCCATTTTATTGTTATAATACCAGACAAGATGTAGTGTTAGAAAATAACTTTTTAGAAATATTTTATAGTGTACTATACGACAGAGTCCTATTTAAAATAATATTTAAGACTCCTTGTCAACATACGATTGTTGTAATACATTTTAAAACTGCTTATTCAAAAATATTACCTATTCAATTAAAACCCCACACAACCCAGTATGGTGATATAGGCTATCAAAACAAACCATTTTTTCCAAAAAGCACTCCCTACTACAATATGATACTGATTGGGAAAACCCTTAGATAATAAACCAATAATATCCCTGTTAAAATATCAGATAACCTTCAATAAATTAGAAAAAAATATAGATATAATCAAACAAAAATTAGAACAATGTTTTGCCAAAAATCCCTTAAAATTTTGGGATAAAAATAAGATAGAAGCCAAGTTAGAAATGAAAGACAAAGATAAAATCATTAGAGTGAAACTGATGAGATACAGTCTTGAAGACCAAGAAGAATTTCAAAAGAAGATTAAAGAATTATTAAGTCTTAGAATAATAAGACCTAGTAACTCTCCTCATAGTTCACCAGCGTTTATGGTTAGAAACCATGCAGAGATAGTACAAAATAAAACCAAGGATGGTTATTAATTATAAAAAATTAAATGATAATACTATATTTGATGGATATTTCCTGCCACATAAAAAGGTCTAATTAATAGAACTACTAACAAAAAGATATTTTCTAAGTTTGATTGTAAAAGCGAATTTTGGCAGAAAAAAATGAATAGAGATAGTATTCAATATACTGCCTTCTCAACCCCTCAAGGACAGTATGAATGGTTAGTCATGCCATTTGGATTAAAAAACGTCCCACAGATATTTTAAAGGAAAATGAATAATATCTTTAAAGATTATGACTATATATTTGTCTACGTTGATAATATTTTAGTTTTATCCGATAGTCTTGAAGAACACTTGACACACCTAAATAAGTTTACAAACTTATGTTTAGAAAATAGATTTGGCACTTTCTAAAAAGAAAGCAAGCCTAATAAAAAATGAAATAGAATTTTTGGATATGATAATTGATGGAAATGGTATAAAGCTACAAAGTCATATAATCGAAAAGATATCTATTTTTCAAGATAAATTAACTGATAAAAAACAAGTACAAAGCTTTTTAGGAATCCTTAACTACGCCTCAAATTATATTCAGAATTTGGCTGAAATAAGAAAGCCATTTCAAGAATTATTAAAAAAGGATAAAAGTTTTGAATTCAATGAAGTATTAATGAAAAAATTAAAAGATATTAAATCTATTTACAAAGAGCTACCAAAATTATAATTACCAAAGGATAGTGATGATTTAATCCTAGAAACAGACGCTTCAGAACATTCTTGAAGCGGTGTATTAAAAAGGATAGATTATGATCCTAATAAAAATAAGATTGGAGAAAACCTATGTAGATATTATTCTGGAATATTTTCAGACACCCAAACTCGATATCATATTAATGAAAAAGAATTACTAGCAGTAGTAAAAAGCTGTCAAAAATTATATTATTTCTTACTACCAAAATGATTTACCCTCAGAATCGATACTACACAGGTAAAATGTTTTATTCATAATAATCTTCCCTCAAAACCAAAATATAAAAGATTTATTAGATGAAAAATGTTGTTATCTGAATATTCCTTTGATATTGAAATTATTCGATCTAATAAGAATATTGCAGCAGATTTTCTCATAAGAGATGGACAACGAAATTAAGCAACAGATGATAATACATCTGGAAGATATTAATAAATACTTCGATGATATTCAGACTTCAGTCTCAGATATTATCAAAATTGTCAATTTCAATTGTGAGTCAAAGATTGCTGACAAATTAATCAGCGTATGTGTTAAGATAACGTCCAAAGTTGGGCAATACAGTGATAATTACGATATGATCAACAGCCTGATCGAGATAAAGAAATTTTATAATACCTCAACTACTACTACCGCGATACAAGATGATAAGTATGAAAAACTGTCCTTTAGGAGAAATGATTATGAGAGATTTATTTTCTCTCAAGAATACTCCCACAATATATGTTGATTTTGGAGGAATTTATCCTCGAATTAATTATCTACAAGATTCATCTCCTCAGGAGATCCGATATTGGTATGATTTTGGAGCAACTAATTCGATATATCTTACTATTCCTGATTTTACTGAAATTGATAAACTCCCTCGCTGGATTAAAGTTGGCGTTAGAGATTGTTATATGAACAATCCCACGATCACACCCAAAGATACACTAGTTCTTAAATTCTTTTTTGAAGGACCAGATTATTTTAATGAAGAAAGATACCCGGCTTATTATTTAATACAGTTGGAAAAATCCACAGATTTTTATATCACTCAAAATGATAAAATTACCAAAGAATTTAATAAATTCACTGAAAATGATATCCACTACCGAAGAGCCATAGGCCTTAGGATAATACTACAAGGAATAGATAGCTGTTCGAAGAAAGGTTTCAGGACCTATGGAGGAGAAAAAATGCACTCCTCAGTTATGATATTGTCACGACCCAACCCCATATACATATCTAACAACTGTGGTCACATTGAACTGTAAATGAACAATATCATGTAACAAAGCCCCACTGGGCGATAACATTTTCATAAACCTGTAGCCCTTTTCGTTTGTATCATAACATGACAGGGCACGCAAGCCGACAGGGAACGCAAGCCGATAAGGCTGCCATAACATAATAACATATATCATCTATCATGTGGACCCAGTTGAATCAAACTGACATAAACAACCCACATATACATGTCTGTAGACCTCTAAAAATATAAATGACAATATATGGTGGGACAGGGCCCCCGCCGTACCCCTGAATGGACAAAACAATTTTTATACATTAGTGGACAGTATCAAAAACTAGGCCCCGATACAATGGAGCCTCTTCCAGTTGAGCTGCATGGAGTCCCAAGCTAACGGACTCCCAAAAAACTACATCTGTACCTGCGGGCATGAACGCAACCCCCCGAGAATGGGGGTCAGTACGACATATGTACTGAGTATGTAAAATATAACATAATACACTGGAGGTATATTCAAAATAGAGAAGCAGGGGAATAAATTATTAAATCGAAGACATGTACCTGTACTCTGTGAATCACAAAAGTATGCATGCTCAATTTACACAATATAGCCGGTCCTTTCAGGGGTCCGGTGAATCACATCTATAGGACCATCATAGGCCCGACGCCATCACCATCTTATTACAACACATCATCATATATATACATACGTACCCAGCCCTCTAGAGAAGGGCTCAGTGAACAATGCAGTGAATTATGCATGACAACGTACCCGGCCCTTCATGGGGCTCGATGAACCACTATGGCATCGTAACCTCATTTTCGTATCAAATACATCTCAATGAAAATGAGGGATAGCTTCCCATACATTACATTCCGACACATAGAAGCCCTTCTAGGCAATACTTAATCTTCACAGGAACTCTAATACTGAACAGTGGATAGGGGTTATGAGGCGTACTCAGAATTCTGAGAATGGAATTATCCCCACACTTCATATACAATTCACTTAAGGCTAAACATTGCCAAAAGGAAAGAAAGATAGTTGTACGAACTTATACCCAAAACATGCCAAGAGAAAGCTTTGCATACCTTTTATGAGTTACCCTTTATCCTGCTCGTCTCGTCGTCTTCTGAACCTATTCAATATGAAATTAATACGAATATCAACTACTCTTAACTTTCCAGCATCTTAGGTTACGCCTTAATATTAATGGAATCTATTTCCTTAGTCGTTTCCTCGACTAGTTCTTTAGTTTGTTAAGGCGTTAACGAAAATTGGGCAGCATCTCTTCTATAATGTGCCCTATCCAAATTTCCAATTAGGTCCCTAAGACCTACAGCCAACCAACAACAAAACCTGTAGCAATACATACCAACAATATACAATATAAACTCCAAATGACTCATTCAAAAAGATGATATCAAATAGGGCGTGTAGTCTTTATTCTATAACGCCTTTCATTATACGAAATTAGGTGTTGTGTAGCTGCAACCAACAGCATCCACACCCCTTTTAGAATGCATTTAGTCCCTGCAACAATACATTACACCCCTGCAGCAACAACTCACTCAAAACTCTCAAAATGTGAATTCTGGACAGCTTACTGTTTTACCTTGTCGCTTCGTTTCGAAGGGGTAATGGAGGGAAACAAGATTTATGTACTCATGAGAGTTATAGACATGCGTCTTAGGGTTGCATACAATTTCGAATAACCCCTACATCAATTATGTACAAAATGATATGCCCAAAACACCAATAGCAGTCCGTGTAAGATTCCCTAAACCAAAATCTGGACAGTACCTCCTCTACACTTCATCACCCTTTTTAGAGAATCTAAAAGCAAAACTGGATTTTAAAGTATAAACTAAAGTTATAGTTCTATGAAATACCTTTCCAAAACATATTGAATCACCCAAAACGAAGCTATACACAAGAAGTTATACTAATATTACTAACAACTATCCCCTCCAAAAACGGGTTTGTTAACTAGTTTTTAACGTTTTCCCTCCTTGTTCTTTCAACTTTCTCTCGAGTTCCAAGCTGAAGAATTAATTCCTTAGACATCGTAAGATACAAATATACACCTACAAGTACTTAAGAAACACCTTATATAATTAATTCACGGAGGAAAATTGGAAAACTTACCTCAAAGTCTTCAAACCATGACTGCCTCTTCCTCTCACGTTTTCTCTCTATGTTTTGGCTGATTTTGGATAATGAATAAGTGAATAGTCACATAGTACATATATATGAGGTGACACGTGTCAGCCCCTAAGGGTGACACATGTCAGGCCCTTATTGGGCCACCTCAACCATGCGGCCAACGGAGTGCTTCCACGTGGCAGCAGGGTCCACCCCCAAGCAGGCAGCTGAGTCACCTGCTTGCTTGTCACCTGCTTGCTTGAGGTGCTTGCTTGTCACCTGCTTGCTTGACTTTCGTAAGTTCGGAAACTAGTTTTTGCTCCCTCTCGTAGTGTAATGACCCTCAAGGTCATTTTTGGAATTTTTGTAAAATGACCATTTTACCCCTCCCTTTAGATGCCCGAGTCATTTCTAATTGTTATTGGGTGTTGATTTTTAGAAAATCTTATGAAAAGTTAATTCCTTGGAAATTTTGAGTTTCATAAGCTTTAAGTGTTAAAAAATGGTATTTGGGGTCAATTGGAGCTACGGGACTCAGAATGGAATTCCGTCGATTCCAGCAGCTCCGAAATGTCAAAATAGGCTTAGGAGGCTTTACGGAATCAGTTTTGAAGCTGTAACGAAGATTTGAGGCCTTGAGTTGAGAATTTGAGGAACTTTAAGCCAAGGTTTGACTTTGGTCAACTTTTGGAGTTCCGATGCTCGGAATGGAATTCCGACAACTCCGTTGGATTCAAGAGATGGTTTTTGGTCTAGAAGAAGTGTTGGTTGAATTTTTAGAGGTCCCGAGTCTATTTTGGTATTTTAAAGGCCTAAGTTAGTTTAGTTGCGACTTTTTGAGTTTTGGGCTAACGAAATCTCGAATTCAAATTCTGATGGTTCCATCAGCTCCGGAATGACCAAATTAGGCTAGTAGCACTGTTGGAATGACTATCGAGTCAATCGATACGAGTTTGGGGCTATTTGGCACTTTTGACTTTGAAACTTAGCTTATAGTTGACTTTGGTCAACATTCTTGGAAAATGCGCTCGAATAAAAATTCTGACAGCGCGGTTAGTTCCGGAATGTTGATTTTGGTCTAGAACGACCCTTCGTTCGCTTTTTGAGGCTTCCGGACTAATATCGAGGCCCGTTGTGGAATATGACTTAAAATGACTCTTGGATGTGGGACCCACTTTTTATTATAATAACCTCGTATGAGAATTCTGAATGCGCCATTGAGTCCGAAATATCGAATTTAGTAGGGTAGCATATCTGGTTTATTTTTATCGGATTCCGAACGAATTCCGAGGGTCCATTCGGAGACTTTAAATAATAGAAAATCAGAAAAATCTGGTGCAATAGTGCAGATTTTTGCACCAGATTTTCAGATTTTTCTCCTCAACTTTGAACCCTCATTTCTTGAGTTCTAGAGCTCCAAATTGGGTGATTCAAAAGGCAAAATTGTGAGGTTTTTCGTGGAGAACGCATTGGAGAGATTGAAAACTGATTTGGAGCATTCGATTCAGGTAAAAATCGTGATATTATTTGCAGCAGTGTCCATTTCCGGAATGGATTTTTGAAGAACTTTGACAAGTTATTTCTTGACCAATATAAATCCGATTTGGGCGATTCCAGAGGCTATCTTGCATGGAAATTTAAGGAGAACATCGTGGAAGTTTCAGAATCTGTTTTTGGCACGTCGTTCGAGGTAATAAATTGATTTTTAGCTGCAGATTTAGTGATTTTCAGAATGAAATTTTATTGAATTTTGAAAGAGTGTATCTTGGTCAATATAACTCCGTTTTGAGTGATTCTTGAGGCTAGATTGTGGGGTTTTTCGCAAGGATCATCATAGTGCAATTTGTTTGGGTTGAAAGAGTCTCGTATTTCCAGAATTTACTGATTTTGATGCTGCCATTTTTAGTCCTTTAGTCCGAATTTATGAGTTTTGGTTGTTTGATCGTCTTGCGTAATTTCTCACCCCGAATTGTGTTATAAATCTGATTTGTGAGCTTGGAGTGACGTTTAGAACCTGTTTTAGGGGTCAAATCCGGAATTTCGTATGTGGGCCCCACAATTCCTGTTTTCGACCCAAAAATTGGTCCATTTCCAAAAATTATGAAATTAGTGTCTAAACGACCGTATCGACGTTGTGGTTCTATTTTTGACAGTTTGGCAGCGTTATGAGGTTGTTCGAAAGAAAAAAAACTCCAGCACAGTGATTTGAAGCTCGCGTGTTTAGCCTACATGTAGGCTACGGTTTATCTTTCTTTAGATTGAGCTGGAATGTGTGAAAGCATGTTGAAATGGTTGGAATTTTGGTTGGGTAGTTTAATTGTATATCTCAGGTGTTAGAAATCATGCTTTAGGCTTGTTATCGGGTTTTCCGGATATTTAGAAGCAGATGTATCTTGTCGTTATTTATTAGTATTATAAGGAGAGTTGAATGAGCATGTTGTTGATACTGTGGAGTATGTTGGCCTTAGTATAGGTGTTAGAAATCATGCTTTAGGCTTGTTATCAGGTTTTTCAGGTATTTAGAAGCATGTGTATCTTATCGTTATTTGTTAGTATTATAAGGAGAGTTGAATGAGCATGTTCTTGATACTGTGGAGTATGTTGGCCTTAGTATAGGATGTAAACTTTCTTTATATGCCCGACGTCGCTCCGGTGGACTTAGATCCCTGTAGAATGGTGTAGCGGGCTAGTGCCTAGTACTTGGCCTTAGCTAGGCGATACCCTTGCTCTTAATAACACTCCCACCCATAACTCGATATAGTCATAACTTTTTAGATGCGTTGGCAATACTAGAATTCGTGATCGTTTGGCTTCGGCTCCGGTTCAAGTTTTGGCGGCATATCAGTTGACACATTGGGGAGAAAATTCTCGGTATTGTTGTTGATTAGTTGGAAAGGATATATTCGAAACCATGGGATAAATTATCTATGAGCATCCGGGTACCCAGTCCCGGCCTCCGTTCTGAATTATCGGGGAGCATCCGGGTACTCAGTCCCGGCCTCCGCCGACTTGCTAGTATGACGAGCATCCGGGTATCCAGTCCTGGCCTCGATCATACCGATGTATTACGGCGAGCATCCGGGTACACAGTCCCGGCCTCGACCGCACCGATGTATTACGGCGAGCATCCGGGTACCCAGTCCCGCACTTATGTATTATGGCAAGCATCCGGGTACCCAGTCCCGGCCTTGGCCACTTTGAATATTCGGGCGAGCATCTGGGTCCCAGTCCTGGCCTCGACCCCTAAGTCACCCCTATATCGATTGACTCTTGGAGATTCTGGGTTTTGGAAGTGATACAGTACTTCGGTTCCTGACATCGCATATTCTTGGTTCCTAGCCTTGGTAGTTGTAGCTATTCTGTGTACTCGGCGAACTTATGGGGGTTCGTTCGGGTTTTTATTTAACTTGCGTACGAGTGTCCCGACTGGGCTTATGGGGGCCCAGTTGGGTATAGTTAGCTGTAGCTCTCGTAGATAGTACTCTTTTCACTTTAGATGCTTATGTTGATTCCTATTTAGGCTTATTCCTCTTTTTCATATTGTTTTCACCTTTTCTGCTCAGTCGGCCTATGATGCCTACTGGGTACCTGTTGTTTTGGTACTCATACTACACTCTGCATCTACTTTTGTGATGCAGGACCGAGTACCAGCTACTGTCACAAATAGATCGAGCTTGTTGCAGTCAGATTCGGAGACTAGGGTGATAACTTGGCGTTTTTGGATCACTTCTGTCTCCTTCAGAATGGATGGCCCGTCTTTTGCCTTTTGAGACTAGCCAGTTGTTGTATATATATGTCTGGTCCACTTTCGGGACTTGTACTCGTCTTTTATTTTATAGCAGCTCTGTACTTGTGACTTCCAGGTTCTGGGAGGGATCTTTAGTTATTTAAAACATGTTTTGGTTTACTTCCGCTTATTCATTCTGTTTACTTTTATAATTCAATGCTCTTATATAGTTTTAGCCTTCAAACACATTACTTGAAGTTCCGGGTTGACGGGTTGGCTTACCTACTAGAGGGTTATAGTAGGTGCCATCATGACTTACAAAATTGGGTCGTGACAAGTTGATCAAACAACCAAAACTCATAAATTCGGACTAAAGGACTAAAAATGGCAGCATCAAAATCAGTAAATTCTGGAAATACGAGACTCTTTCAACCCAAACAAATTGCACTATGATGATCCTTGCGAAAAACCCCACAATCTAGCCTCAAGAATCACTCAAAACGGAGTTATATTGACCAAGATACACTCTTTCAAAATTCAATAAAATTTCATTCTGAAAATCACTAAATCTGCAGCTAAAAATCAATTTATTACCTCGAACGACGTGCCAAAAACAGATTCTGAAACTTCCACGATGTTCTCCTTAAATTTCCATGCAAGATAGCCTCTGGAATCGCCCAAATCGGATTTATATTGGTCAAGAAATAACTTGTCAAAGTTCTTCAAAAATCCATTCCGGAAATGGACACTGCTGCAAATAATATCACGATTTTTACCTGAATCGAATGCTCCAAATCAGTTTTCAATCTCTCCAATGCGTTCTCCACGAAAAACCTCACAATTTTGCCTTTTGAATCACCCAATTTGGAGCTCTAGAACTCAAGAAATGAGGGTTCAAAGTTGAGGAGAAAAATCTGAAAATCTGGTGCAAAAATCTGCACTATTGCACCAGATTTTTCTGATTTTCTATTATTTAAAGTCTCCGAATGGACCCTCGGAATTCGTTCGGAATCCGATAAAAATAAACCAGATATGCTACCCTACTAAATTCGATATTTCGGACTCAATGGCGCATTCAGAATTCTCATACGAGGTTATTATAATAAAAAGTGGGTCCCACATCCAAGAGTCATTTTAAGTCATATTCCACAACGGGCCTCGATATTAGTCCGGAAGCCTCAAAAAGCGAACGAAGGGTCGTTCTAGACCAAAATCAACATTCCGGAACTAACCGCGCTGTCAGAATTTTTATTCGAGCGCATTTTCCAAGAATGTTGACCAAAGTCAACTATAAGCTAAGTTTCAAAGTCAAAAGTGCCAAATAGCCCCAAACTCGTATCGATTGACTCGATAGTCATTCCAACAGTGCTACTAGCCTAATTTGGTCATTCCGGAGCTGATGGAACCATCAGAATTTGAATTCGAGATTTCGTTAGCCCAAAACTCAAAAAGTCGCAACTAAACTAACTTAGGCCTTTAAAATACCAAAATAGACTCGGGACCTCTAAAAATTCAACCAACACTTCTTCTAGACCAAAAACCATCTCTTGAATCCAACGGAGTTGTCGGAATTCCATTCCGAGCATCGGAACTCCAAAAGTTGACCAAAGTCAAACCTTGGCTTAAAGTTCCTCAAATTCTCAACTCAAGGCCTCAAATCTTCGTTACAGCTTCAAAACTGATTCCGTAAAGCCTCCTAAGCCTATTTTGACATTTCGGAGCTGCTGGAATCGACGGAATTCCATTCTGAGTCCCGTAGCTCCAATTGACCCCAAATACCATTTTTTTACACTTAAAGCTTATGAAACTCAAAATTTCCAAGGAATTAACTTTTCATAAGATTTTCTAAAAATCAACACCCAATAACAATTAGAAATGACTCGGGCATCTAAAGGGAGGGGTAAAATGGTCATTTTACAAAAATTCCAAAAATGACCTTGAGGGTCATTACAAATGGTATCAGAGCCAGGTTATCAGGGTAAATTCAATGAATATTGAGGCTATTCGTGGTTGGGCTAGGCCCATATCTGTTATAGAGATTCGGAATTTTGTTGGATTGGCTGGGTATTATAGACGATTCATCCTGGGTTTCTCCACCATTGCAACACAATTGATCCATTTGACTCACTAGGATGTTCCCTTTGTTTGGTCCGAGGAGTGTGAGTCAAGTTTTCAGAAGCTTAAGGAGTGTTCAGTTCCAGAACATCAGTTTCATTTTGAGTTCTGGTTTTTCAAGTTAAGGTTGGGATTTGGGGCTTTGCGCGGGGTGTCCTTGTTTTGATTGTTTTCATCCTCATATGTTCAGGTAGAGTATGTAACTCCTTAGAGGTTGGTGTTGTATGGTTCGATAGGCAATTTTCGAATTGCGTTGAAGGTTTTCGAAATACGTAAGGATTTGTAGAACGCCCTTAGTGGCTTGGAGAAAAAGATTTGAAAACAAAAGACAAATACTTGAAATTTTGAGTGAGTTGTATCTGCCATGGTCGTGTATTACTCAATTCGGTGGTTTTAGTTTATTTTGGTTGTCCTCAATTGAAATCCAGTGTTTTGAGTCAAGTTCGGGCTAAACGAGTGAGAGTTGGAGCCCAAGAAAGAACTGAAGGAGTTTTTGGAGTTGGAAGTGAAATTGAGGATTTTCTTCTCAGCCTAAGTTCTGTGATGGCGTTGTTCAACTCGATAGGGTGTCTAAAATTTAGGCAAAGCATGTAGGTCCAAAACCCTCGTCCTTTCGTGCCTCTAGAGAGTGATTGTACTTTTACTTTCGCGGACGAAAGTTCTTTTAGTAGTGGATTTTGTAATGACCCTCAAGGTCATTTTTGGAATTTTTGTAAAATGACCATTTTACCCCTCCCTTTAGATGCCCGAGTCATTTCTAATTGTTATTGGGTGTTGATTTTTAGAAAATCTTATGAAAAGTTAATTCCTTGGAAATTTTGAGTTTCATAAGCTTTAAGTGTTAAAAAATGGTATTTGGGGTCAATTGGAGCTACGGGACTCAGAATGGAATTCCGTCGATTCCAGCAGCTCCGAAATGTCAAAATAGGCTTAGGAGGCTTTACGGAATCAGTTTTGAAGCTGTAACGAAGATTTGAGGCCTTGAGTTGAGAATTTGAGGAACTTTAAGCCAAGGTTTGACTTTGGTCAACTTTTGGAGTTCCGATGCTCGGAATGGAATTCCGACAACTCCGTTGGATTCAAGAGATGGTTTTTGGTCTAGAAGAAGTGTTGGTTGAATTTTTAGAGGTCCCGAGTCTATTTTGGTATTTTAAAGGCCTAAGTTAGTTTAGTTGCGACTTTTTGAGTTTTGGGCTAACGAAATCTCGAATTCAAATTCTGATGGTTCCATCAGCTCCGGAATGACCAAATTAGGCTAGTAGCACTGTTGGAATGACTATCGAGTCAATCGATACGAGTTTGGGGCTATTTGGCACTTTTGACTTTGAAACTTAGCTTATAGTTGACTTTGGTCAACATTCTTGGAAAATGCGCTCGAATAAAAATTCTGACAGCGCGGTTAGTTCCGGAATGTTGATTTTGGTCTAGAACGACCCTTCGTTCGCTTTTTGAGGCTTCCGGACTAATATCGAGGCCCGTTGTGGAATATGACTTAAAATGACTCTTGGATGTGGGACCCACTTTTTATTATAATAACCTCGTATGAGAATTCTGAATGCGCCATTGAGTCCGAAATATCGAATTTAGTAGGGTAGCATATCTGGTTTATTTTTATCGGATTCCGAACGAATTCCGAGGGTCCATTCGGAGACTTTAAATAATAGAAAATCAGAAAAATCTGGTGCAATAGTGCAGATTTTTGCACCAGATTTTCAGATTTTTCTCCTCAACTTTGAACCCTCATTTCTTGAGTTCTAGAGCTCCAAATTGGGTGATTCAAAAGGCAAAATTGTGAGGTTTTTCGTGGAGAACGCATTGGAGAGATTGAAAACTGATTTGGAGCATTCGATTCAGGTAAAAATCGTGATATTATTTGCAGCAGTGTCCATTTCCGGAATGGATTTTTGAAGAACTTTGACAAGTTATTTCTTGACCAATATAAATCCGATTTGGGCGATTCCAGAGGCTATCTTGCATGGAAATTTAAGGAGAACATCGTGGAAGTTTCAGAATCTGTTTTTGGCACGTCGTTCGAGGTAATAAATTGATTTTTAGCTGCAGATTTAGTGATTTTCAGAATGAAATTTTATTGAATTTTGAAAGAGTGTATCTTGGTCAATATAACTCCGTTTTGAGTGATTCTTGAGGCTAGATTGTGGGGTTTTTCGCAAGGATCATCATAGTGCAATTTGTTTGGGTTGAAAGAGTCTCGTATTTCCAGAATTTACTGATTTTGATGCTGCCATTTTTAGTCCTTTAGTCCGAATTTATGAGTTTTGGTTGTTTGATCGTCTTGCGTAATTTCTCACCCCGAATTGTGTTATAAATCTGATTTGTGAGCTTGGAGTGACGTTTAGAACCTGTTTTAGGGGTCAAATCCGGAATTTCGTATGTGGGCCCCACAATTCCTGTTTTCGACCCAAAAATTGGTCCATTTCCAAAAATTATGAAATTAGTGTCTAAACGACCGTATCGACGTTGTGGTTCTATTTTTGACAGTTTGGCAGCGTTATGAGGTTGTTCGAAAGAAAAAAAACTCCAGCACAGTGATTTGAAGCTCGCGTGTTTAGCCTACAGGTAGGCTACGGTTTACCTTTCTTTAGATTGAGTTGGAATGTGTGAAAGCATGTTGAAATGGTTGGGATTTTGGTTGGGTAGTTTAATTGTATATCTCAGGTGTTAGAAATCATGTTTTAGGCTTGTTATCGGGTTTTTCGGGTATTTAGAAGCAGATGTATCTTGTCGTTATTTATTAGTATTATAAGGAGAGTTGAATGAGCATGATGTTGATACTGTGGAGTATGTTGGCGTTAGTATAGGTGTTAGAAATCATGATTTAGGCTTGTTATCAGGTTTTTCAGGTATTTAGAAGCATGTGTATCTTATCGTTATTTGTTAGTATTATAAGGAGAGTTGAATGAGCATGTTCTTGATACTGTGGAGTATGTTGGCCTTAGTATAGGATGTAAACTTTCTTTATATGCCCGGCGTCGCTCCGGTGGACTTAGATCCCTGTAGAATGGTGTAGCGGGCTAGTGCCTAGTAGTTGGCCTTAGCTAGGCGATACCCTTGCTCTTAATAACACTCCCACCCATAACTCGGTATAGTCATAACTTTTGAGATGCGTTGGCAATACTAGAATTCGTGATCGTTTGGCTTCGGCTCCGGTTCAAGTTTTGGCGGCTTATCAGTTAACACATTGGGGAGGAAATTCTCGGTACTGTTGTTGATTAGTTGGAAAGGATATATTCGAAACCATGGGATAAATTATCTATGAGCATCCGGGTACCCAGTCCCGGCCTCCGTTCTGAATTATCGGGGAGCATCCGGGTACCCAGTCCCAGCCTCCGTTCTGAATTATCGGGGAGCATCCGGGTACTCAGTCCCGGCCTCTGCCGACTTGCTAGTATGACGAGCATCCGGATATCCAGTCTTGGCCTCGATCATACCGATGTATTACGGCGAGCATCCGGGTACACAGTCCCGGCCTCGACCGCACCGATGTATTACGGCGAGCATCCGGGTACCCAGTCCCGCACTTATGTATTATGGCAAGCATCCGGGTACCCAGTCCCGGCCTTGGCCACTTTGAATATTCGGGCGAGCATCTGGGTCCCAGTCCTGGCCTCGACCCCTAAGTCACCCCTATATCGATTGACTCTTGGAGATTCTGAGTTTTGGAAGTGATACAGTACTTCGGTTCCTGACATCGCATATTCTTGGTTCCTAGCCTTGGTAGTTGTAGCTATTCTGTGTACTCGGCGAACTTATGGGGGTTCGTTCGGGTTTTTATTTAACTTGCGTACGAGTGTCCCGACTGGGCTTATGGGGGCCCAGTTGGGTATAGTTAGCTGTAGCTCTCGTAGATAGTACTCTTTTCACTTTAGATGCTTATGTTGATTCCTATTTAGGCTTATTCCTCTTTTTCATATTGTTTTCACCTTTTCTGCTCAGTCGGCCTATGATGCCTACTGGGTACCTGTTGTTTTGGTACTCATACTACACTCTGCATCTACTTTTGTGATGCAGGACCGAGTACCAGCTACTGTCACAAATAGATCGAGCTTGTTGCAGTCAGATTCGGAGACTAGGGTGATAACTTGGCGTTTTTGGATCACTTCTGTCTCCTTCAGAATGGATGGCCCGTCTTTTGCCTTTTGAGACTAGCCAGTTGTTGTATATATATGTCTGGTCCACTTTCGGGACTTGTACTCGTCTTTTATTTTATAGCAGCTCTGTACTTGTGACTTCCAGGTTCTGGGAGGGATCTTTAGTTATTTAAAACATGTTTTGGTTTACTTCCGCTTATTCATTCTGTTTACTTTTATAATTCAATGCTCTTATATAGTTTTAGCCTTCAAACACATTACTTGAAGTTCCGGGTTGACGGGTTGGCTTACCTACTAGAGGGTTATAGTAGGTGCCATCATGACTTACAAAATTGGGTCGTGACACGTAGGTTCGTAATCTCGTCTTATTTTAAGAGCCTATGTAACCCATGCTACACAAGCTTGGTACGTACTCCAATAGCTTAACTATGTAATACTTCCAAGTTAGTATCTTACGTAGATAAATCGAGTCCTACGACCCATTACTTGGCCTCCAATTCCTTCTGGACTCTTATGATTTCATCTCCAACCTTCTCTACTATGGCGTATCACATTCTCCCTTCCTTAGAGCCGTTTAATAGTGTCGTAGCGTATCCGGCTCATATGATAATGTCCAAGGAACTTATGAGACATTCCGAGTTTAAAAAGGATGGGGTGTAACAGATAGCACCAGCACAAAATACTCCACCAGCAGCTGCTCGATATTTACTGACAAAATATAATATGATTGAAAAAGGAATTTTAAAGTCAAGCCCTCAAGCTCAAAAAAGATTATGCCAGCTCAAGCAACATAACAAAGGCACGTGTGAATTTTGTTTTTCAAAAAAGGAGAAGATGATAGAAGATGTCATGCCAATATCTTTAGAATAAAATAGAGGCAGATGGACAGATAGACATAGAGAAGATAAGCAAGAAGTCAAAGATAGAAGACAAGGCAAGAAGAGATAAAGTATGGAGTTAGGGAGATGATAGCGACAGACAGCTAACCGATATCGACTGATAGCTAACTTTTTTGTCATTTTTATAATAGTTTTGAAGAAGATAGAAAAAGTATACGTAGGAGATAGAAAAATAAGAAAAAGATGCACTTGGTATGAAAAAGACACTTTTGTCATTTTGTAGATAGAAAAGTCATTTCTTTTTTCTTTTTTTAAACATTTAGGTAAAAGGGCATTGTTAAGTCATTTTTGTTTCTAAAATGTAAGTTTAAAGTCCGTAGTTGAAGTCCGTCTCCATCGTCTATAAAAGGAGACAATTTGTAAATAAAGAGGAGCATCGATCGTCTCTTCTCCATCCTTGTAAAAAATCAGTTATGAATAAAAACTAAGTTTGTGAGTTTCTTTCTTGAGCATATTTATTATTACTTTATAATTCTTTTTCTTTTATAAAAAGAAAAGAACTCCCCTTCCATATTACCCTTATGCCTAGAAGTAGGAAATGAAGCTAGGATGTGTTGTAGTATTCTGAAGGAACGCCAAGGGAAGTTACTTGGTGACAGGTTGGACTGAAACGTCTAGTAAAAGTCTCGGCGGATACCCAAATTATTTGCGGTCACAGCGGGATAGGTATGGAAGCGTGTTGGACCCTTGACTTTTTATTTAAGTTAAGATGTTATGCTGTTATAATATCATGTTGCTCAGGAATTACTCAATTTTTGATATTATGATTTTTTAGACATAACATATTTCCCCTTAGGAGGATTAATTTTACTTGTTAAACAAGATAGTTATGTTATTAAATATGAAAATATACCCACGCAGATTATAGATTTATCGAACCAGGGATTTTCTTGTTTGATAAATCTATAATCTATGTGAGCATATTTTCATATCTAATAACATAATCATCTTGTTTAACAAATAAAATTAATCCTCCTAAGGGGGAATATGTTATGTCTAAAGTAAACATAATAATTGAAATAGAGTAAATTTCCTGAGCAGCATAATATTATAACAGTATAATTTTATAACTTAAATAAAAAGTCAAGGGTCCAACACGCTTTCATATCTATCCCGCTTTGACCATAATTACTCCGGATATCCGTCGAGACTTTTACCGGACATTGCAGTCCCAACCTATTTTCAGGTGACTTTTTTGACGTTCCTTCATAATAACACAACACCGCCTAGATTCATTTTCTACTTCTAGGCGTAAGGGTAATATGGAAGGGGAGTTCTTTTTTTTTTATAAAAGGAAAGGAATTATAAAGTAATAATAAAGATGCTCAAGAAATATACTCACAAACTTTAGTTTTTATTCATATCTTAAAGGGTTTTTACAAAGGTAGAGGGATTATTTTTTGATCAAGTTCCGATCGATCCTTCTTGTTTACATATGATCTCCTTTTATAGAAGGAAGAATGGACTTCAACTACGGACTTTAAACTTACATTTTAGAAATAAAAATGACTCGACAACGACATTATACCTAAACATTTAAAAGAAGAAAAAGAGGATAAAGACTTGTCATCTATTATTACAAGAAAACTAATTAGATGGGACCATATGTTTCTATATGATTACATAATGACAAAGGGGTCACTATCATTTTTGTTTCTACAATCTTCTTCTTATCTTCTTACCCACCTATCTATCTTCTAGCCTTGACTTCATTCCATGCTTATCACTTCATCACTTCTAGCCATCATTCATCTACCTTGTGTCTATTCTGAAGATGTTGACATGGAATCTTCTATCATTTTCTCCTATTTTGAAGAGCAAAATTCATACGTGCCTTTGTTATGTTGTCTAAGCTGGCATAATCTTTTTTGAGCCTGAGGGCTTGACTTTAAAATTCCTTTTTCAATCATATTATATTTTGTCTGCTAATATCGAGCAGCTGCTAGTGGAGTATTTCGTGCTGGTGCTATCATAATTGAGGAGTGCATTTTTTCTCCTTCATAGGTCCTGAAACCTTTCTTCGAACAACTATCTATTCCTTGTAGTATTATCCTGAGGCCTATGGCTCTTCGATAGTGGATATCATTTTCAGTGAATTTATTAAATTCTTTGATAATTTTATCATTGTGAGTGATATAAAAATTCGTGGATTTTTCCAACTGTATTAAATGATAAGCTAGGTATCTTTCTTCATTGAAATAATTTGGTCCTTCAAAAAAGAATTTAAGAACCAGTGTATCTTTGGGTGTGATCGTGGGATTGTTCATATAACAATCTCTAACGCCAGCTTTAATCCAGCGAGGGAGTTTATCAATTTCAGTAAAATCAGGAATTGTAAGATATATCGAATTAATTGCTCCAAAATCATACCAATATGAGATCTCCTGAGGAGATGAATCTTGTAGATAATTAATTCGAGGATAAATTCCTCCAAAATCAACATATCTTATGGGAGTATTCTTGAGAGAAAATAAATCTCTCATAATAATTTCTTGACTTTATACCTTATGCTGTAGTAAGTTTAATCGTTCTTCAATAGAACCAATGTTTTTGAGGCCTAAAGGAAAGTTTTTCATATTATCATCTTGTATCGTGGTAGTAGTAGTGGAAGTATTATCAGATTTCTTTATCTTGATCAGACTGTTGATCATATCGTAATTATCGCTGTATTGCCCAACTTTGAACGTTATCTTAGCACATATGCTGATTAATTTTTCAGTAATCTTTGACTCATAATTGAAATTGACAATTTCGATAATATCTGAGACTGAAGTCTGAATATCATCAAAGTATTTATTAATATCTTCCAGATGTATTGTCATTTGTTGCTTAATTTCGTTGTCCATCTCTTGTGAGAAAATCTGCTACAACATTCTTATTGGATCGAATAATTTCAATATCAAAGGAATATAAAGATAACAACATTTGCCAACTAATAATTCTTTTATATTCTAGTTTTTAGGGAAGATTATTATGAATAAAAGCTTTTATCTATGTATTATCGGTTCTGAGGGTAAATCGTTTTGGTAGTAAGAAAGAATATAATTTTTGACAGCTTTTTACTACTGCTAGTAATTCTTTTCCATTAATATGATATCGAGTTTGGGTGTCCGAAAATATTTCAGAACAATATCTACATAGGCTTTCTCCAATCTTATTTTTATTAAGATCATAATCTATCCTTTTTAATACACCGCTCCAAGAATGTTCTGAAGCGTCTGTTTCTAGGATTAAATTATCACTATCCTTTTGGTAATTGTAATTTTGGTAGCTCTTTGCAAATAGATTTAATATCTTTTACTTTTTTCATTAAGACTTCATTGAATTCAAAACTTTTATCTTTTTTTAATAATTCTTGAAATGACTTTCTTAATTCATCCAAATTCTGAATATAATCTGAGGCGTAGTTAAGGATTCCTAAAAAGCTTTTTACTTGCTTTTTATTAGTTAATTTATCTGGAAAAACGGATATCTTTTCGACTATATGACTTTGTGGCTTTATACAATTTCCATCAATTATCATACCCAAAAATTCTATTTCATTTTTTATTAGACTTGCTTTCTTTTTAGAAAGTGTCAATCTATTTTCTAAACATAAGTTTGTAAACTTATTTAGGTATGTCAAGTGTTCTTCGAGACTATCGAGTATATCATATGGCTTTACACTATCTAGGAATGTAGTTCCTAATAGGATTTCTAAAGTATCATTATTTTCTTCTGGTTCAACTAATAATCTTATAGGAATGGTGTTATCTTTGAATTTTAAAATAGTTTCTATCATGTTTACTATTTCATGTTTTTTTTCCATTGAAATCAGTATAAAAATATTTATCTTTTAATGTATACTGTTGAAGGTGGATACACAGCCTATAGCTGATGTAATTTCCACTAGCACATGTATCTACCAAGACGTTCATGAGAACGAATCTTATACCATTAAAATATTCTTCTTTTATCTTCTAATTTTTTATTTCGTCATTTTTTACTTCTAAGATAGGTTGTATAAATCTTTCTGATTGTGTTTTTCTTATCAACGTAGATGGGTTTATAACTCGAGTTTCATCAAAAGATAATCGAGATGTTGAATCTTGTTGTTTATACAAGGGTTTAGGTTGTAAATCTAAGTCTAATGGCGTATCTTCTATTTCTTGTATCTTGGCTATGCTAGGCATTTATATTTGACTGACTTCTTAAAATAAATAGGGATAATCGATTGTATCTTTTATAGCAAAGCAATCTAAATGATGAGTATTTTTAAAATTGCATATGAAATAACATAAGTTATCGAATATGGCCTATTGTTTTTATGAAAGAATTCTTTTCTTTTAAAATCTTGTATTAAGCTTAGAGTTTTATCAAAGTCTCTGTCCAAAAGATGGTATGAAATTCTTGGATATATATTGAACTTAATCTTTTTATATTGTAGATTTCCTTTTAAGATTCCTAAACAGGCCTCTTCCCTGTTTATTATCTTGTTATCTATAATAGCTAAATCTATTGGGCTATCTAACTCTTCTCTAAATGTAGGTTTTATTATTATTTGGATAGCTCATATATGTATCCATCCAAGTGTATTTCGAATTTCTATATTTATTTTTCGTAATTTATCTTGAATATCTTTTTTAGATAGTAAAGGTATCATTACTTTATTAGAAGAAACTGAAACTTCTAAAGCTCTTTCTTGGATATTTAATTTGTAAAATAAATGATGATTTCTTTTTTTTAATCCTAATCTTTCAAGCGTATTATCTTTAAATCCTGAGTAATTGGTTAAAGAAAACTTTTCATTTTGTATTTGTTTTAATTTTCTTTTATCTATAAGTATATCTTGTTTGTATTCTCCAACTTGCTCTATCTTCTCTTCTATTATATTCTGGACAGTTTCTATTTCATTATTATTTTGACTATCTCCTTCTTCTGAAGAGTAGTAAAAATCAGTATCTGTTAATATGAAAATTGTATCGTCAGACTCAACTTCTTCAAAATTATTTAATTGTATAAATTCCTCTAAATTTATCATTTCTTCAATATCTTCATCAATTTATATTTTCTCGGTATTATTGGCAAATTTCTTTGGGCATCTATTAGCATAATGTCTTATCTCTTTACAGTAGTAACATCTGCATTCCTTTGAATTTTTTCTTTTGTTATTTCTTTTGAAAAATAATTTGTTATATTTAGTATATCCTTTGTTTTTGTAATATCTAGCCTTTCTCTTTTAAAAATATTTCTTTTTAAAGAGTTTCTTCTTTTTATATTTTCTTTTAATCTTTTTTTAATAGTAGGGACTTTCACATCCAATTATTATAGGCATTTTAGGATTATCACAATATAGACTTATTTTCTTTCTTAATCCTTTTGTTGTTTTAGCTAATATGACGTCTGCACAATATGTACGAAGCTTATCTTTTAAATGATTTATTCGTTTTCCTAAATTATCAGCTATACCAAAATTATAAGTATCTATTAAATTTTTACCTATATGAAATACAGAGAATGATAATTTACTTTGGAAATTTAATAGTTAAAGAAATTCAAACTTTGAAAGATATACTAAATCAAAAGGAAATAAAAATTGATAAAGAACCTATAAGTAAAACCTAGATATCATAGGATCTCAAATTTCTAAAATAAAAATACCTGAAGGATACGAAGAAAATAATTTAAAATGGTAAGTTTCGACTCAAAAAATTATGAAATAGATAATCTTATAATAAAAATAAAAGAGACCAAGTTAAAAAATGAAGGGGAGATGATAAACTTAAAAATGGATACCATCAAACCAGAAGAAGTAGATTTTAATCCTAATATTACTGAGCTCTCTACTCAGGCTGAAACTAGCTAAAGCAATTTTAATAAACCCGTCAGGGCTTATGCAGATATAAACTTTGTATTAAAAGATAGTCATACATCCATAGGATCAATGAAAAGTGAATCGATTAATCCGTTTGAAATATATCTAGATTTAGATTGTATCAATAATACTGAAGAAGCTATAGATAAATGGAAAATTTATGTAACGATAGTAGTAACAGTAAACAAAATGGATCGTGACACAATTAAACATTTTATAGAACGAAGTCTATTAAATAGTGTGCTAAAATTTTGGCAAAACTTAAATGACGCCACTAGAAATGATATTTTTGGTACCGATGATAATATTGCTAATTTAATTACAAGGGCTACAGAAGCTATAAGATTAGAATTTGTCAGAGAAGGTAATATTTTAAAAGACCCTGTAACGATTAAAAAATACGAAATTGCTTTGTTACGATTACAATTATGTGATATATGTGAAGTAGATAAATATATTTATTTTGTATAATATCGACTTCTACGTCTTTAACTGTAATGACCCATAAGGTTATTTTGAGTACTTGAGCTTTTTAATTCATAAAAGTCTCATCCCGTAAATTTTTAATGGGTATTTTGGACTATTCGATAACCATAGTTATTTAGTTGAGGGGTAAATTTAAATAACTAATTTAATTAGTGGGCTAAGTTGATAATTTATTTAACACTCTATACCAATTATTAAAGGAAAAGGATAGGGTTTATTACTTTTGGTACATAATTATTTTATTTAGAAAAGAAAAGAGCAAAGAGGGCAGAAGCGTACTTGGCAGACGAACGAGAGGAGTACAACTACTTCAGGAAAATCATGCATCAACCTGTACAATTGTATGTAAGGGTAGATGTCTTATTATTATAATAATTATTATAATATGGATGGTAAAAAAAAAAGGGGAGGAATTTGAAAGTTGCAAGGTTCTAGTTGTTAGTTGTTGCAGCATTTGGTTATTGGGGTTTTGTTGGGGGACAAACAATTAATGACAATCATTGGCTAATGATCCAATGTTTGAAAATTGATGAAATGGTCATTAGTTATTATATTATATTTACATATTTATGGAATATATTGCAAAAACGTTAATGTCTAGCATGCAGTTGGCAGTAAGTTTACTGGGCATGTTCTTGATTTCGGGTATAGAAATTTCCTATGATATTGCGTTAAAATTCAAGGTTTTGACATATCAAAATAGGTAATTAGATATTAGGTGTATTGTATTATATGAATATCATTAGAGTTATGTTATTTGAAGAAATTGAGGCTTAACCCTAGATTTAAAATATAGAAATTTGATTATAGATTTGGATGTGTTGTTGAGTCTAGGTTAAACATATATATAATATTGGTGTCTACTGGTTCATTTGCTTACGAATATTGTATACTTGATAGATTGGAAACGTGAGGCATTGAAGAAAGGAAAATCACTGGTGAATTAGCTTGCTTTACTTCGGTTTTTTGGTTGAGGTAGGTTGTGGTTTTTATTCTATGTCATAGATAGACTCTTAATAGTGATTGATAGTCATTGAGTAATGCGTGAAGTTTACTATGCATTTAATTATTGTGGTTTGTATGGTTAGTATGTTGTTGTGAATTGTTTGAAATTCCAAGACCGTGAAATCCAAAATCTTGAACTTTTCCTATCAAAAATTGGTGCCTTGAATAAAGAAGGCTTGATAAAATATTGGTAATGAAGTGGAATGTAATAATAAAGAATGATAAATTAATTATATTTGAATCGGATATCACGTTTCGATACGGTATATTTGGATCGGGTGTCACATTCCAACATGGTATATTTGGATTGGGTGTCATGTTCTGACATAGTATATTTGGATCGATTGTCACATTTCGGCGCGGTAATATTAAAGGGAAACAAATTAAAATGACTTAATACTATCCAATCTCCAATAACTCATTTTCCAAAAGAGTGTGATGTGGAGGCTTGAGTCCTCATGTGTGATCTTGATATTGTTGACTAGTTATGTAATTGTTCATTGGTTGCCACCTGTTAAGTGTTATTGTTGATTTTCCGCTATTACTTTATGCATATTGATTTCTATTTTGAGTCGACCGATGATACCTACTTAGTACATATTATCCTGTACTGACCCCTACTTGTATCTTTTCTTGTTTTATTTTGTGGAGTGCAGCGAGTGTTCCACCGATTTTGACTCGACCTCAGCTCTAGTCAATCTCCAGTTCATCGGATTGCAAGGTGAGCCATCCTTCTAGGTGGCGATGGAATCTCTTGTCATGGCATGGTGTCCTTAATTTTTGGACACGTTATGTTATTTATATATTGGGTGTTTGTTAATTCGAGACTTACTTTTAGAATTTAGATGTCCTTCACGTGATGACTTTCAGGTTTTGAGAAAAACGTATTTAATTGAACTTCCGCGTTATCGTCATATTTGTTAGTTGGGGTTAGTATCGTTGGTTCTCCCACCTAAGAGGTTAAATATGGGTGCCACTCATTGCCCATTTTTGGTCGTGACATTAACATCTATCATTGCTCTGATACCAACTAGGTGAGGGGGTCCAGATAATCTTATAATAAATATAAAAGAGATCAAGTTAAAAAATGAAGGTGATATGATAAACTTAAAAATGGATACTATCAAACCAGAGGAAGGATTTTATTATCATATAGATAACTTCTATATGTATCTATCCAAGTGTATTTCAAATTTCTATATTTATTTTTCGTAATTTATCTTGAATATCTTTTTTAGATAGTAATGGTATCATTACTTTATTAGAAGTAACCGAAACTTCTAAAGCTCTTTCTTGGATATTTAATCCATAAAATAAATGATGTTTTTTTTCTTAATCCTAATCTTTCAAGCGTATTTACTTTAAATCCTGAGTAATTCGTTAAAAAAAACTTTTCATTTTGTATTTGTTTTAATTTTCTTTTATCAATAAATATATCTTGTTTATATTCTCCAACTTGTTCTATCGTTTCTTCTATTATATCCTGGACAGTTTCTATTTCATTATTCATTTTGACTATCTTCTTCTAAAGGGGAATAATAATCAGTATCTGTTAATATGAAGATTGTGTCATCAGACTCAATTTCTTCAAAATTATTTAATTGTATAAATTCTTCTCAATTTATTATTTCTTTAATATCTTCATCAATTTATATTTTCTTGGTATTGTTGGCAAACTTCTTTGGGCATCTTTTAGCATAGTGTCCTATCTCTTTACAGTAGTAACATCTGCATTCTTTTGAATTTTTTCTTTTGTTATTTCTTTTGAAAAATGGTTTGTTATATTTAGTATATCCTTTCTTTTTGTAATATCTAGCCTTTCTCTTTTTAAAATATTTTTTCTTAACTAGTTTCTTTTTCTTATATTTTTTTTTAATCTTTTTGTAATAGTAGGGGCTTTCACATCCAATCATTATAGGCATTTTAGGATTATCACAACATAGACTTATTTTCTTTCTTAATCCTTTTGTTGCTTTAGCTAATATGACATCTGCACACCATATACTAAGCTTATCTTTTAAACGAGTTATTCTTTTTCCTAAAGTATCAGTTGTACCGAGATTATAAGTATTTATTAACTTTTTACCCCAAGGATCTGATATCTTAGTGAAAAATATTGGTAAATACATTTTCGTATTTTTTACTCTGTTATAAACATAGTAATAGTAATCTTAAAAGACACAAATATATTTATCTATTTCACACATATCACATAATTGTAATTCTACCAAAGCAATTTCATATTTTTTAATCCTTGCAGGGTCTTTTAGAATATTACATTCTCCAGCAAATTCTAGTCTTATAGCTTCTGTAGACTTGTAATTAAAGTAGCAATATTATCATCGGTACCAAAAATATTATTTCTAGTGGCATCATTTAAATTTTGTCGAAATCTTAGCACACTATTTAATAGACTTCGTTCTATACAATAATTAGTGGTGTCATAATCCATTTTATTTACTGTTATTGCTATTCTTAAGGAAGTTTTCCATTTATCTATAGCTTCTTCAGTATTATTGATATAATCTAAATCTAGATATATTCCAAACGGATTAATCGCTTCACTTTTCATTGATCCTGTGGGTGTATGACTATCTTTTGATCTTAACGGAGAGTTTATACCGGCATAAGCCCTGGTGGATTTATTAAAATTTGTTCGGCTAATCTCATCCTGAGTAAGGAGCTCAGTAATATTAGGATTAAAATTTACTTTCTCTGGTTTGATAGTATCCATTTGTAAATTTATCATATTACCTTCATTTTTTAACTTGGTCTCTTTTATATTTATTATAAGATTATCTATTTCAAAATTTTTTGAGTCGGAGCTTACCATTTTAAATTGTTTTCTCCGTATCCTTCAGTTATTTTTATTTTAGAAATATGGGATCCTATGATATCTAAGATTTTACTTATAGGTTTTTTATTAATTTTTATTTCTTTTTGATTTAGTATATCTTTCAAAGTTTGAATTTTTTTAACTATTAAATTTCCAAAGTAAATTATCGTTCTTTGTATTTCATATAAATCTTGCTCTATTTTTAAAGGATCTTGTTCATTAAGTAATTTATAGTTGGTATTATTGTCCATTTTATCCTATACTAGCTGGATGTTGTTTAAAATAATAACTACTAAGTAATTTTATATTATCTTTTTCTAATAATATTTCCTCATTATTAGCAATCATTACTTCTTATGTTTTCTTTATTTGTTCAATCATTGTAATGTCTAATTTTTCTAAATATCTTTGATAAGATTCTTATTTTATCTTAGCTATTTTTAAATTTTGCTGAAAAGTCCAATATAAACAATAATCTAATCTTATGGCAAAAAAGGAAGGTAATCTTTTCATTATCCAAAACTAGAGGAATGAGTATTAGTTTCTTCTTTGATTCTTTGAATATTATTAGTTAATCCTTCTATTATTATATCATAATCTGATAATATTTGTTCGGTTCTAGATATGGCGACTTTATCCGTATTATCTTATTTGAGTAATACTAGCAATTTTTTACATTTTCTGTGCCTACTTGGCTATCATGTAGATGCTTTTTAAATTTTCATAAAAAATTATTATCTATTTTTTCTTCAGCAAAAGAAGAATGTCTGTTCATTCTATATCTTTAAAGGTTTCATCGCATCTCAATAATTCAGTTATTTTATCAAATTTATCTTCACTACTTTCTTGTCTAATCTTGATATCTAAAGTTGACATGTTTTGTGTAATATCGATTTCTATGTCTTTAACATCTATCATGGCTCTGATAACAACTGGGTGAGGGGGTCCAAAATATTGTTGGTTCAATAAATCTATAATCTGCATGGGTATATTTTCATATCTGATTACGTAATCATCTTATTTAACAAGTAAAATAGTCCTTCTAAGGGGAAATATATTATGTCTAAAGTAAAGATAATAATTGAAATAGAGTAAATTTCTTGAGCAGCATAATATTATAACAATATAATTTCATAAGTTAAATAAAAAGTCAAGGGTCCAACACGCTTCCATACCTATCCCTCTTTGACCATAATTACTCCAGATATCTGTCGAAACTTTTACCGGACATTGTAGTTCCAACCTGTTGTCACAACTCGAATCCGGCTGTGATGGCACTCATCTTAACCCACCGAGACAAGTCAGCCTAAAACTCAATGAAAAGTAAATGCGGAAGTATTTGAGATAAAGCAAGGTTTAACTTAGTCAAAAAACAAATAAATAATCTCAAAATCCTCCAAAACTGGTTGTCACGTGTACAAGCCACTAATACATTATCGAAGTACAAAAGAGAATATAGTCACAATGTCTTTGTCTCTAGAATAGGACTAAAACATAATAAAAGAGTAAGAGGTATCCGCTAGATGGATGTAACAATTACCTCAACACTCGAAATGACAGCCGCAGATGTGGTAGAAAATGTGAGAAGATCAAGCAAGTCCGGGCTCACAACCTACACAAGTGTAGAAGCAAGGGGTGAGTACCAAACAACATGATACTCAGCAAGTGGATAACTAAAACTAAGCAAAGCTCGATAGATACAAGTACTATTATCATCCCAACCGAACCTCCTCAACTACAACCTGCATAAAACCAGCCCAACTCTACACTCTACACAATAATAACAATATAGTCCACGAATATTCATCAATAGTCTTATCAAGTGAATATTATCAAGTCAAATTCAATATATACAGAGCAATAAGTGGTAAATACGAATTCATAAATATCAACAAACTGCGATGCAATGCAATGAAATGATGCATGTCTGTCCTATCGGTACACATCCGCTTAATTATAGTCTGAAACCCATG